>NC_080554.1:12525000-12530396 GCF_028640845.1 Ahaetulla prasina | reverse complement strand
CAAGTTACAGTCATACAGTCATACAGTCATACAGTCATACAGTCATACAGTCATACAGTCATACAGTCATACAGTCTTACAGTCATACAGTCATACAGTCATACAGTCATACAGTCATAAGTGGAAGGAGATGGGTGATGGGAATGATGAGAAGATTAATAGTAGTGCAGATTTAGTAAATAGTTTGACAGTGTTGAGGGAATTATTTGTTTAGCAGAGTGATGGCCTTCGGGAAAAACTGTTCTTGTGTCTAGTTGTTTGTGAAGATACAAGGTGTTGAGTTTGACCATGATTTGTCTGCTCAGCTGACTGAACATTTGATCTGGGGAAAGGTTAATTGAGGTCCAGCCCGTTTAGCCCTAGGAGCATGGCAGGGGCTGGAATTGGAAAGGCAAATGGCAAAAGCAATGATGGCTGATTGCTTAGTGTTGCTCCCAAGAGAGCTGCAGACATGTCCCCCCTGTAACAGCATCACCCCAAGAATCGCATGGCTCACCCGACAAAGGTGCACAAATCTTCGAGGAGGGGGCTTTGCTCCTGGGCTGGCCAATTAGGCCGTTGGTTGAGCCGGGGCGGGGGGAAGATTTCATTTTCAATACAATAAGTGCTTTGCCCAAAATGTTTTGTAGATATTCTTTTCTGTTTTATTTTTCTCTTTTGTAAGCCACTCAGAGTCTCTGGGAGTTGGGCTTTTCTCCAAATGTAATAAAATAAATGGGCTGATCCCCCAAATTTCCTGCCCTTGGATATCCCAGAGAACCTCTTTGAAACTTCCCTGAGAGGATCCTGGACGTATGTAGGAAGTTCCAAATCCCTAGTATAGTTCTCCTGGGTGAGCAGGGGGTTGGACTAGATGACCTCCAAGGTCCCTTCCAGCTCTAGATTGCTGTCCTGTTTCAAAGCATCTTCTGAAGACAAGTCTGGTGCCAGGGTTTGTGGTCCTTCCTTCCTCTTCTTTCTCTTTCCTTCTTTGCACTATTAAAGGTGTAACCCCTTCTATACAGGTTACCCATTTGCCTATGGAATACAATTGTTTCTATGTAGAGATTATACGTGCAGGTTGTTTGGATGGCTGACCACTAGATTGCAGACCACTACAGCCGGACCATGTAGAATCTTAGTCTCTACCTATGACTCATCCCCAGGGAATCTCTGCCCTTGGGAAGACCCTGGCACACACTGGTACCAGCAGAGGTATAACGGCAGAAATCATTTTCTATCATAGCAGGTATCTATTTCAGCTTAGCACTCATTGAATAGGCAGCACCTCAACCAAAAGTTGGGCTTTTCTCCAAATGTAATAAAATAAATGGGCTGATCCCCCAAATTTCCTGCCCTTGGATATCCCAGAGAACCTCTTTGAAACTTCCCTGAGAGGATCCTGGAAGTATGTAGGAAGTTCCAAATCCCTAGTATAGGTCTCCTGGGTGAGCAGGGGGTTGGACTAGATGACCTCCAAGGTCCCTTCCAGCTCTAGATTGCTGTCCTGTTTCAAAGCATCTTCTGAAGACAAGTCTGGTGCCAGGGTTTGTGGTCCTTCCTTCCCAGAGTTTCCCCAGTTCCCTCTTTAACAGGGGTGGGTTCTAATTTTTTTACAACAGGTTCTGTGGGCGTGGCTTATTTTGTGGGTGTGAGTTGTCATGTGACAGTGGGTGTGGCTTGGTGGTCATGTGACTGGGTGGGTGTGGCCAACTTGATGTCACTCACGTCAAAGGTTAGAGTGCCTGGCCTCTCCTGAAAGGTCTCAAGGAGATAGAATTTCCCTGTCTATTTATTTACTCCAACTGAACATCCAAAATATACCATTAAATCCTAGGTATATATGCCATATGTGGAGATACATAGTACATAGTATAGAGTGTATAGGCACACAAGAAGATACATTATCTACTATGGATATATATACTGTACACACACACACACCCCTCTTCTAAAGCTATACACATTCAGCCTCACTTACTACATTTGGAAAAACACACCCAGAGTCCACTTTCTGCCACACATTTCACTATAACTTCTGTACATTTAGAACATTACAAACACCTTCAGATGTTCTTCCTTAACTTGCACGTGACTGTTAGAGCCAGGAGAGATCATGGATTGAGTAAAATGTGGTGAAACTCACTTAACAACGCTCTTGCTTAGCAACCAAAATTTTGGGCTCAGTTCTGGTCATAAGTCAAGGACTATCTGCCTTCCTCTGCATGGCAGCCTTGTCCTAGTAAACTTCTCTTTTCTGGCAATTTTCCTCTCTGTTAGAGGCACCAAAATAATCCAGACAAGGGGTAGTCAACCTTTTTATACCTACCACCCACTTATGTATCTCTGTTAGTAATAAAATTTTCTAACTGCCCACCGGTTCCACAGTAATGCGCCGTGTATCGTCATTTGTGCATGCCCCTCACACATTGTGGATTGGGGTTGGGGGGGGCGCCAGCTACCAGCTCTGCTTGTCTGTTACAGCTGGGTGGTGTGGGGGGAGATGCGTGAGCTGTTATGGGACGAGACTCTTGTTTGCAACTGCACTATAGCGCCATTTAGTTTCACTTACGTAACGTGAATTAAACTTATGCACGGGTGATACAAATAGTATATTTTCAGAAACTTAAATTGTCACGGGGAATTTTATGAAAACCTAATGAAAATAATGCTATGCTTTTTAAATAATGGTATGAAATTTTTTTTAAAAGTCAATTAAATTAAAAAAAAGGAAAGTGCTTCAGTATCGGACAAAACCACTACCGCCCACCATGAAAGCTGGAATGCCCACTAGTGGATGGTAGGGACCAGGTTGACTACCACTGATCGAGATGATGTAAGGTTTCCTGCTGAAGCAGGGGGTTGGATTAGATGGCCTCTAAGGTCCCTTCCAGCCCTAGATTGCTGTCCTGTTTCAAAGCATCTTCTGAAGACAAGTCTGGTGCCAGGGTTTGTGGTCCTTCCTTCCTCTTCTTTCTCTCTCTCTCCCTTCGTTTCTCTTTCTTCTTTATCTCTTTCTTGTCTCTCCCTCTTTCTCTTTCTTTCATTCTCTTTTCTCTCCCTCCCTCTTTCCTTCTTTGGCTGTCTGTCTTTCTTTGTTTTTCTTCCTTGTCTCTCCCTTTCTTTCTTTCTTTCTTCTCTCCCTTTTTCTTTCATTCTTTTCTGTCTCTTTCCTTCTTTCCCTCTTTTTTCTTGTCTCTCCCTTTTTCTTTTTTCTTTCATTCTTTTCCCTTCTTTCTCTTTGTCTCTCGCTTTTTTTCTCTTTCTTTCATTCTCTTTTCTGGCAATTTTCCTCTCTGTTAGAGGCACCAAAATAATCCAGACAAGGGGTAGTCAACCTTTTTATACCTACCACCCACTTATGTATCTCTGTTAGTAATAAAATTTTCTAACTGCCCACCGGTTCCACAGTAATGCGCCGTGTATCGTCATCTGCGCATGCCTCTCGCGCATTGTGGATTGGGGTTGGGGGGGGCGCCAGCTACCAGCTCTGCTTGTCTGTTACAGCTGGGTGGTGTGGGGGGAGAGGCGCGAGCTGTTATGGGACGAGACTCTTGTTTGCAACTGCACTATAGCGCCATTTAGTTTCACTTACGTAACGTGAATTAAACTTATGCACGGGTGATACAAATAGTATATTTTCAGAAATTTTAATTGTCACGGGGAATTTTATGAAAACCTAATGAAAATAATGCTATGCTTTTTAAATAATGCTATGCTTTTAAATAATGCTATGCTTTTAAATAATGCTATGCTTTTTAAATAATGCTATGAAAATTTTTTTAAAAGTCAATTAAATTAAAAAAAAGGAAAGTGCTTCAGTATCGGACAAAACCCCTACCGCCCACCCTGAAAGCTGGAATGCCCACTAGTGGGCGGTAGGGACCGGGTTGACTACCACTGATCGAGATGATGTAAGGTTTCCTGCTGAAGCAGGGGGTTGGATTAGATGGCCTCTAAGGTCCCTTCCAGCTCTAGATTGCTGTCCTGTTTCAAAGCATCTTCTGAAGACAAGTCTGGTGCCAGGGTTTGTGGTCCTTCCTTCCCAGAGTTTCCCAGTTCCCTCTTTAACAGGGGTGGGTTCTAATTTTTTTACAACAGGTTCTGTGGGCGTGGCTTATTTTGTGGGTGTGAGTTGTCATGTGACTGGGTGTGGCTTGATGGTCATGTGACTGGGTGTGGCTTGATGGTCATGTGACTGGGTGTGGCTTGATGGTCATGTGACTGGGTGTGGCTTGATGGTCATGTGACTGGGTGTGGCTTGATGGTCATGTGACTGGGTGTGGCTTGATGGTCATGTGACTGGGTGTGGCTTGATGGTCATGTGACTGGGTGTGGCTTGATGGTCATGTGACTGGGTGTGGCTTGATGGTCATGTGACTGGGTGTGGCTTGATGGTCATGTGACTGGGTGTGGCTTGATGGTCATGTGACTGGGTGTGGCTTGATGGTCATGTGACTGGGTGTGGCTTGATGGTCATGTGACTGGGTGTGGCTTGATGGTCATGTGACTGGGTGTGGCTTGATGGTCATGTGACTGGGTGTGGCTTGATGGTCATGTGACTGGGTGGTGTGGGGGGAGATGCGTGAGCTGTTATGGGACGAGACTCTTGTTTGCAACTGCACTATAGCGCCATTTAGTTTCACTTACGTAACGTGAATTAAACTTATGCACGGGTGATACAAATAGTATATTTTCAGAAATTTAAATTGTCACGGGGAATTTTATGAAAACCTAATGAAAATAATGCTATGCTTTTTAAATAATGCTATGAAATTTTTTTTAAAAGTCAATTAAATTAAAAAAAAGGAAAGTGCTTCAGTATCGGACAAAACCACTACCGCCCACCATGAAAGCTGGAATGCCCACTAGTGGGCGGTAGGGACCAGGTTGACTACCACTGATCGAGATGATGTAAGGTTTCCTGCTGAAGCAGGGGGTTGGATTAGATGGCCTCTAAGGTCCCTTCCAGCCCTAGATTGCTGTCCTGTTTCAAAGCATCTTCTGAAGACAAGTCTGGTGCCAGGGTTTGTGGTCCTTCCTTCCTCTTCTTTCTCTCTCTCTCCCTTCGTTTCTCTTTCTTCTTTATCTCTTTCTTGTCTCTCCCTCTTTCTCTTTCTTTCATTCTCTTTTCTCTCCCTCCCTCTTTCCTTCTTTGTCTGTCTGTCTTTCTTTGTTTTTCTTCCTTGTCTCTCCCTTTCTTTCTTTCTTCTCTCCCTTTTTCTTTCATTCTTTTCTGTCTCTTTCCGTCTTTTCCTTCTTTCTCTTTCTTTCTTCTCTTTTCTGGCAATTTTCCTCTCTGTTAGAGGCACCAAAATAATCCAGACAAGGGTAGTCAACCTTTATACCTACCACCCACTTATGTATCTCTGTTAGTAATAAAATTTTCTAACTGCCCACGGTTCCACAATGTCGCC
>NC_080554.1:12310000-12520000 GCF_028640845.1 Ahaetulla prasina | reverse complement strand
GGGATTAATCACCTTTCCCTGGAGTTATGGCCGTTGCAGGGCCCCCACAGTCATATGATGAAAATTTAGGTTCCTGGCAACCTGCCTGTATTTACACCTGCATTGGCTCTGCAGCTCCCCCACCTATTTATCTCTCCTCTCCCCTCCCCAATACCCACCTGGCCCATGCAAAGCACCTCACTCACCTTCACCATTTTTCTCCACCTACTGATGGGCGCATCTAGTCTATGCAAGGCTCAGCCTTCTTACCGAGGCTGCCTCGTGCCATTCGAAGGAGTCCGTGGTGGCGGAGTGGTTAGAATGCAGCACTGCAGGGCTAACTCACTGCCCACTGCCAGCAGTTCGATCCTGACCAGCTCAAGGTTGACTCAGCCTTCCATCCTTCTGAGGTCGGTAAAATGAGAAGCCAGATTGCTGGGGGCAAAATGCCGACTCTGTTAATCGCTTAGAGAAGGTTGTAAAGCACTGTAAAGTGATATATCACTCTAGGCAGGGTTATGGCTATTCTTCTTCCTTTTTCACTCCCTCCCTCTCTCCCCATGGTTTGAATGCAGTATTGCAAGCTAATTCTGCCCACTGCCAGCAGTTCGATCTTGACTGGCTCAAGGTTGACTCAGTCTTCCATCCTTCCAAGGTCAGTGAAATGAGCTGAGGTGATTCCCCTCCGCCCCAGGTAACTAAGGGTTCCTCTAGGGCTGGCCAGTTTGCTCATCCCTTAGTTGGTTTTTCTCCCAGCTCAGCCCATGGCCTCCCCGCAGACTGAGGAGCTCTTCGACCTCATTGCCAGCTCCCAGAGCCGGCGGCTTGATGACCAGCGGGCCAGTGTGGGAAATCTGCCTCGCCCACCCTCGCCTTTCTGGGGCTGCGGCCCTCCCCCTCCCTCCCCTCCCCCATCCAGGGTCCCCCCGGCAAGGCGGGGAGGGTTGGGGGACCCCCAGGCAGGCGGGGCTGAAGAGGCTGCATTGTATTTTTGATATGTACAGTCAGGTTGCTTTTGATAATGAAAAGCAGGAATGCAAAAAAATATGCCTTCCGTATTATGAGACTTAAGCATTCAGTCATGAGGATATATTAGTCCCAGCATCATAACCATTCTCCCCGTCACACTTTTCTGCAATTACATACATGCATTCCTGCCAACTTTATGTTTAGTGCCTGTATAAACAGATGACAGAGCCAGTGGTTAACGGCACCAGGCTAAAAACCAGAAAAACACGATTTCTAGTCCAGCCTTAGACACAAAGCCATCTGGGTGTTTTGGGCCAGTCACTTTCTCTCAGCCAGGGGAAGAAAAAAAAAAGGCAAACAATTCTGCAAAATCTTGCCAAGAAAGCTGTGGAAACTAGGGATCAACACCAATGACTTAAAGGAACCACCACCACAAAAGTGAAGAATCGGAGCATCTCACTTGATGAGAATGATGAGAAGATCAATAGTAGTGCAGATTTAGTAAATAGTTTGACAGTGTTGAGGGATTTATTTGTTTAGCAGAGTGATGGCATTCAGGAAAAAACTGTTCTTGTGTCTAGTTGTTCTGGTGTGCAGTGCTCTATAGCGTCGTTTTGAGGGTAGGAGTTGAAACAGTTTATGTCCAAGATGCGAGGGGTCTGTAAATATTTTCACGGCCCTCTTCTTGATTCGTGCAGTATACAGGTCCTCAATGGAAGGCAGGTTGGTAGCAATTATTTTTTCTGCAGTTCTAATTATCCTCTGAAGTCTGTGTGTTTCGTGTTGGGTTGCAGAACCGAACCAGACAGTTATAGAGGTGCAAATGACATGTGTATATGTATTTCAGAATTTTTATATTATTCTTTTTGGACCAATATCCCAAGTTTTAAAAGAAAACCCAGAAGTTGCAATGCTAATTCTGGGTTCTTTGCACTATTAAAGGTGTAACCCCTTCTATAGAGGTTACCCATTTGCCTATGGAATACAATTGTTTCTATGTAGAGATTATACGTGCAGGTTGTTTGGATGGCTGACCACTAGATTGCAGACCACTACAGCCGGACCATGTAGAATCTTAGTCTCTACCTATGACTCATCCCCAGGGAATCTCTGCCCTTGGGAAGACCCTGGCACACACTGGTACCAGCAGAGGTATAACGGAAGAAATCATTTTCTATCATAGCAGGTATTTATCTCAGCTTAGCACTCATTGAATAGGCAGCACCTCAGCCAATCATATATTGTTTATTTTATCTGGCTGTGAACCGCCCTGAGTCCTTTGGGAGAAGGGCGGTATAAAAATTTAAATAATAAATAAATAAATAAATAAATAAATTGCAGGATAGACCACCACATTTCTAGAAAAGGGTGAAGGGAACATATATACTGAAATACTAGAATTAGGATTAGTACAAAACTTGCTAATGATATTTGATGTCTTGTATACCTGATTGGTCTCTTGTTTGTATAACACTGACATATACATATTGTGCCCTTTTGTGGTTAGAACATAAATATGCCCTCATGGATGGTTATTGAGGTCACACTGACTAAATTCCTCAATTGTTATAGAAACCTCATCCCAATGACAGTTTCTGGAAATTGTCAGAGTCCATCATTTGATCTCTCTCCACCCCACTCTGGCTGAGAATGTCATCCTCCAGGAAATCAAGTGGTAATTAAGAAGACAAAAGACAACACTCCCTAGAGTTAGATTACATTGACTGACTTTTACTATGGGAGATACACAAACCAGATTCCAGAATACGCAGATGCCAGAGTTGAGGAATTATTTGTTTAGCAGAGTGATGGCATTCAGGAAAAACTGTTCTTGTGTCTAGTTGTTCCGATGTGCAGAGCTCTATAGCATTGTTTTGAGGGTAGGAGTTGAAACAGTTTATGTCCCGGATGCGAGGGGTCTGTAAATATTTTCATAGCCCTCTTTTTGACTCGTGCAGTATACAGGTCTTCCATGGAAGGCAGGTTGGTAGCCATTGCTTTTTCTGCAGTTCTAATTATCCTCTGAAGTCTGTGTGTTTCGTGTTGGGTTGCAGAACCGAACCAGACAGTTATAGAGGTGCAATCAGTGCCTCCTGGATGAACGGCTGTCTTTTGAAGACCACCTGACGGCCGTCTCCAGGAGAGCTTTCCACCAGGTTCGCCTGGTGCGCCAGTTGCGCCCCTTTCTAGACCGGGATGCCTTGTGCAGTCACTCACGCCCTCGTGACGTCTCGTCTGGATTACTGCAATGCTCTCTACATGGGGCTCCCCTTGAGGGGCATCCGGAGGCTTCAGTTAGTCCAGAATGCGGCTGCCCTCTGGAACGAACTCCCCTCAGGACTTCGTCAACTTCCGGACCTCCGAACCTTCCGTCGCGAGCTTAAAACACACTTATTCATCTGCGCAGGACTGGATTAGTTTTTAAATTTGTGGGGGTTTTTTAATGGGTTTTTATCATTTATTCTAAATTTTTAATCTCGGCCAATTGAATAAGTCTTTTAATTGTATTTTAATAGTATTTATATTGTAATATTATTGTTTATTTTATCTGGCTGTGAACCGCCCTGAGTCCTTCGGGAGAAGGGTGGTATAAAAATTTAAATAATAAATAAATAAATAAATTTCATGAGAGACCACCACATTTCTAGAAAAGGGTGAAGGGAACATATATACTGAAATATTAGAATTAGGATTAGTAGAAAACTTGCTAATGATATTTGATGTCTTGTATACCTGATTGGTCTCTTGTTTGTATAACACTGACATATACATATTGTGCCCTTTTGTGGTTAGAACATAAATATGCCATCATGGATGGTTATTGAGGTCACACTGACTAAATTCCTCAATTGTTATTGAAACCTCATCCCAATGACAGTTTCTGGAAATTTTCAGAGTCCATCATTTGATCTCTCTCCACCCCACTCTGGCTGAGAATTCATATGTCATCCTCCAGGAAATCAAGTGGTAATTAAGAAGACAAAAGACAACACTCCCTAGAGTTAGATTACATTGACTGACTTTTACTATGGGAGATACACAAACCAGATTCCAGAATACGCAGATGCCAGAGTTGAGGATTTATGACTTTTTGTGTATAAGAGAACATGGCCTTCTGTCATGAATTCGTAGTTCTTCCCTGCATGTATCTTGAATACGTTTGGAACAGCTAACTATTTAAGCTTGATCAAGATTAAATGCTCTTTTACTCTGTTTAAGTCTCTTGATTGGCAGTTATGAGCTTAGACATATGAATAAATGGACTTTACAAGGGCAAATGGGATTCCACCAATACTTTTCTACAAGAGACTTGGCAGGGTATTTCTAGCAGGAGGTTGTCAAGAGAGTCCAAATACCGGCCATCAGCCTCGCCTGTAAGATTTCCCCGAGACCTAGAATCATCTTGCATGTCCATTGAGAATGGCATCGGGGAGGCAGCGCGCTTTTTCCTTCCCGATTGCCCAAAGAAATTCGCAGAGCCTCATGCCCTCCTCCTCCTCCTCCTCCTTTCCTGCAAATCGCTTCAGAGAACTGAGGGGGGAAAAACGCCGGAAAACGCCACGCAGGGAGGCAATCCTTCGGGCAATCGGGGACGATTTTAGGCCGACAACCTCCCGCCTCTCACGGGCCTTCCGCACATGCTCGAAGCGGACAGGGCCTCCTCCTTCCCAGCGCTCCGTCCCACTCCACCCCCGGCACGCCAGACTAGGCCTCGGGCTCCCAGACCCTCCCGGACTGCAATTCCCAGCATTCCCTGCGTCAAACCCGCATCATCCGGGCTTTTTTGTCGCCGATTCAGGCAGCTTCCCTCGTTGTCCGATTTTGTTTCCGGAAGTGGAGGCTTCCCGCCATTTTTTTCCTCCAGAAGTTCCGCCTCTTCCTCCGGAGAGACCGCCCCAAGGAGTCTACCTGCCAGTCGCCGCCATTCCGACCAATCAGCGTACTTCTTCCTCAAACACCCAGATGGCGCCTGCGCGGTGCCGACAGTTGTTACGGTCCTCCGCGGAGGTGGGGCGGGGGTCGGGTCTCCTCCCCCCTCCGTATTGAGGGGGGCTCTTCTGAGGCTGCGACCTTATAGCAGCTTATAAAGGGGGAGCCTTTCTGGTCTCATGGTGAAGGCACCGGGGTAGAAAGCAAGAGACCCCGAGTTCAAGCCCCACTTTCGGTCCAGCCCACCTCACAGGGTTGTTGTTGGGGGGGGAAGAGGAGGGAGATGTGTTGCACGTTTCATTACTTCCCAGCTAACAAACTAGCTAATGGTTGATCGTTTGAAATCATGTCTCAATCCCCAAAGTCAGGCACCAGGTTTGAGATGGCGCTGAAAAGAACTTGAATTCCTGAATTGGAGACTTTTGTCTTTGCAAATGGCTTTCTTGGCCCACCTGAAAATACGGCTCATCAAGTAATTCAAGCAAAGCAAAAACGTTTATTCATGTTTTTAAGAGGGTACAGAAACAAATGAAACAATAAAATACACTGATTACTTGTGAAGTTTAAACAATAGAAAACGTTTATTCTAGGTAACATCCCAGAAAGAACAAATTTATGGGTTACGTTAGTCTTTCCAGCTGGGTTTTGTCTTTCTTGAAAGTTGCAGATGCATTCAAAGACACTCGGAATCCTCTACTGTGTAATTGCTGAAAAAGAAAATTCTCACATACCAAATAAAGAGCCTTAAGTCAAGAAGGGAAAAACAAGCCGCCTTAAACTTTATAAAGTGGCATAGTCTAAACTTTATTAAACTTTATAAAGGGGCCGTGGATAGCTCAGGCTGTAAGGAGCCTGTTATTAGAACACAGTAGCCTGCAATTACTGCAGGTTCAAGCCCGGCCCAAGGTTGACTCAGCCTTCCATCCTTTATAAGGTAGGCAAAATGAGGACCCAAAATGAGGACCCAGGGGCAATAAGTTGACTTTGTAAATATACAAATAGAATGAGACAATTGCCTTATACACTGTAAGCTGCCCTGAGTCTTCGGAAAAGGGCGGATATAAATGTAAATTAAAAAAAAATAGGCTAATTAAAAGGGTTAATGTGTCATTTTAAATTAATGACGAAGCCTTAAATTAGGGTTTCTCTCATTGCGCAGGCCTTCACGTTCTGCGGCTTGAGCGTAGAACTCTTTTAGGGTTAACGCTTTGGCCTTGGGGCGAAGGTCTGGGTTCAAGCCATCATTCAGCCAAGGGATGGGGGGGGCGATTTTTGAACCATTTGCTCTCTTGCTGCTAAATCTACCTTGCAGGCAAGGATAGGATAGCAAATAGGGGATAGGTATTAATAGAATAATTGGAATTAGAATAATTAGAATAGTAGAGTTGGAAGGGACCTAGGAAGTCTTCTAGTCCAACATTATATCATTTCAGACAAATGGTTATGGAAAGTAACATCCCATAATATGAAGAATAGCCACTAAAATGAGCATTGGATTAAAAAGAGAACGTTCAACATGGGAAATGGCATGAGTCACATCTGTGGTGAAAAGATACAATTTAGATCAGTTGAAACATGCAGCATGTACAATTGAAAAAGTCCTTTATTATTCAGCCTGAGAAAGTCCCTTATTTGGCAGCTATTATTTACCCTTATTATCTTTATTCAATCCTCATAGTGGAATTATTATAATTATGAATATCATTATTCTGTTGCTTTGTATGTACATTGAGAGCTTGTGCACTCGAGACAAATTCCTAGCGTGTCTATTCACACTTGGCCAAATTAAATATGCAATTCAATTCAATTCCTGAGATTCTCACACTTATGTATGGTTATCATTTTTCTCACACGTGAATTCTCTGGTGTCGAGGGAGGCCTCTACGCTTGGTATAGCTCTTTCCACACTCCAGGCATTTATGTGGTTTTTCTCCTGAATGGATTGTTTGATGCAATGAAAGTTTTCGTCTCAGATTGAAGCTCTTTGAAGCTCCAGGCATTTATGTGGTTTTTCTTCAGTGTGAATCCTTTGATGTCTATACAGAGTGTCTCTCCTACTGAAACTCTTTCCACACTCCAGGCATTTATGTGGTTTTTCTCCAGTATGAATCCTTTGATGTATATACAGAGTGTTTCTCCTACTGAAACGCTTTCCACACTCCAGGCATTTATGTGGTTTTTCTTCCGTGTGAATCGTTTGATGTTTATAAAGGTTTCCCAAATGATTGAAGCTCTTTCCACACTCCAGGCATTTATGTGGTTTTTCTTCAGTGTGAATCCTTTGATGTCTATACAGAGTTCCTCTCCTACCGAAGCTCTTTCCACACTCCAGGCATTTATGTGGTTTTTCTCCAGTGTGAATCCTTTGATGTATATACAGAGTGTCTCTCCTACTGAAACTCTTTCCACACTCCAGGCATTTATGTGGTTTTTCTTCCGTGTGAATCGTTTGATGTTTATAAAGGTTTCCCAAATGATTGAAGCTCTTTCCACACTCCAGGCATTTATGTGGTTTTTCTCCAGTATGAATCCTTCGATGTATATACAGAGTGTTTCTACTACTGAACCTCTTTCCACACTCTAGGCATTTATTGAGTTTCTTTCTGGAATGGATCCTTTGATGTTTATAAAGCTTTCCGGAATGACTGAAGCTCTTTCCACATTCTACACATTTATGAGGTTTCTCTCCTGAGTGGATCCTTTGATGTACATAAAGGTTGCTGCTCCAACTGAAGCTCTTTCCACACTCCAGGCACTTATAAGGCTTTTCTCCTGTGTGGATCATTTGATGCTTTTGAAGGTGCTCGTTTTTTCTGAAACATTTTTCACATTCTGAGCATTCGTATGATTTTTCTTCCGTGTGAATCTTTCGATGTTTATAAAGATTTCCCAACTGATTGAAGCTCTTTCCACACTCCAGGCATTTATGTGGTTTTTCTTCAGTGTGAATCCTTTGATGTATATACAGAGTGGTTCTCCTACTGAAACTCTTTCCACACTCCAGGCATTTATGTGGCTTTTCTCCCGTGTGGATCATTTGATGTTCATAAAGATGGCTGCTCTGTCTGAAGCTCTTTCCACACTCAAAGCATTTATAAGGTTTTTCTCCAGAGTGGATCCCTCGATGCCTTTGAAGACGTCTATTTGTTCTGAAGGATTTTCCGCATTCCAGGCACTCATGTTCCTTTCCTCCCTCCTGGATCCTTTGGGGCCTCCCGGGTCTTCGGAAGGAGCCTCCGCCCTCCAGGACCGTCTCGGGGTCTCCGCCCGTTTCCTCCTCCTCCTCTCGGGCGGCGCTTCCTTCCTTCCCCCGCCGGGCTCCTCCGTCCTCCTGCAGGGGAGAGAGAGAGGCGGATCACGGCTGCGTCCCCTTCCCCGCAGGGGAGGCCCAGGCCGAAGCCTCCGCCTCTCACGGGCCTTCCGGACATGCTCGAGGCGGACACGGCCTCCTCCTTCCCAGCGCTCCGTCTCCCTCCCCGCCCGCAAAACTAGGCCTTGGGCTCCCAGGCCTGCCATCTCCGAGAGGGGCCCTGCTGGACTGCGACTCCCAGCATTCCCTGCACCAAACCTGCATCCTTTGGGATTCTCTGTCGCCGATTCAGGAGCTTCCGTCGGTGCCCGTTTTCCTTCAGGAAGTGGAGGCTTCACGCCCTCTTTTCCAGAAGCTCCGCCTCTTCCTTCGGAGGGACCGCCCCAAGGGGTCCGTCTGCCAATCGCCGCCGTCTCCAGAAATCCCAATCGGCGTCCGATCTCCTTCAATCACCCAGATGGCGCCTGCGCGGTGGGGAGCGCGGAGATGGGGGCGGGTTCCTCCGTATTGCGGCGGGGGGAGGTCAGGGGCTCTTCTGGGACTTTCTAGCAGCTTATAAATTGCAGCCAGTTTGGCCCAGTGATTGAGGCACCGGGGTAGAAAGCAAGAAAGCCTGAGTTCAAGTTCGGGGCAGCCCACCTCACAGGGTTGTTGTTGAGGGAAAAGAGGAGGAAGGTGTCGTTGCTAGAAGGGAGGGGGGCTCAGAGAGGCAACCCTGAGGGACACCTTTGCTCCTTTTTGTCTTGGATGTGTTTCCCTGGGAAAATAATCAAGGCAGGATCCAAATAAATAAATAAACTCCCTCTCTGTGACTCCCAAGTCTCTCTTGAAATAGCAGCTACACGGCCTCTATTTGGTCCAGGACAATCCTTGTTCCCAGATATAAGAATTCGGAATTCATGCCCAAAAGCAGCCCATCTCCACTTTAAGAGGACCTAAGGATGAGAAGGTCCCTGCTGGGGAATTTTTTCATAGAAATCAATACCTCCTTGTTGGAAAAATAGTGCAATTTTCATAGGATCCCAGTTGGTTTCTTTCTGGGTCTCTTTAAACTGCTGGATCCCTCAACATTTGGAACTTGGCCAAAAGAGGGTCATGTGCTTTGGGGGTTCAGCATCATTAAGCTATGCAGTATTTTGTTTTGGCAGAAGTTGTTCAAGGGAGACAGGATTTTGTTCTCTGTCCTGGGTTGCTGTATGAGAAACGATGCCTGTTCAAGGAAGTTCAAAATTTGAGATAATTTCTCCCTCTCTCTGTCCTTAAACTTCGCAGCATCTACCAATATTTTGGGATTCAGGCAAAGGAATGCACCTGCACCTGAGGAGAAATAATGGAAGAAGCTCACTTGGGATGATGGAACAAAAAATGGCAAGAGAAAGAGAATTTTCATTACGTGGCCACAGGGGCCTTGGCAATGCCCATAACTTCAGGGACGGGTTATGTCCCCTCATTCAGGACTGCCGTTACAAACGGTTAAATGTGGGCTACCTCTATAGCTGTTGGCGCCTTCACAAAAATAATATATTTGCAGTGATCCCCCTCTTAATAACCCATTGAAGGATTTTCAGGCAAAACAATAAAGTTTTTAGCCAGATTCTGGCCCTCTTGTAATCTGGTTTCCTTGAAGGTAGAGGAGTTATCTTTTTTATTTTGCTTATCGTGAACTGTTGGTTTAGAGGTTAATCCTCAATTTAATTAGCAGCTGTAATTAGTCAAAGTTTGCTGCCATTCCCCTGGGCATTTGACTTGGATCTTTTCTCCTGGTTTCTCTACTTGTGTGGTACTTTCAAAACTGCTGCCTTTTGAAGAGACAATCTGTGGTGCCCTCCCCCCCCCCAAACAAAGAAATCCTGAAAGCCTTTTCATAAAAAGTGTTGGTTGGAATAGGTGCTCCCCAACCCCTGATCCTTTTGCCTTTTCTCAGAAAAATTGGAAAACCTCTCAAGAAACGCCAAGGTCTCCAGTGTGTTTCCAATCCTCTTTCTAGCCTGGTCTCTTTGCTGCCGCCTAGAAGTGTCCTGAACTGCAGACCAAGACCACATAAAAGGTTGAGAAGGGATAAGGCAAGCCCACCATCCTAGACGTGGACCAGACCAAGGAAGCCTTTGCCTAATGTGTGCGGCCCAAAGGCCTCAATGGGAAGCAATCCGGGCTATGTGCAACACTCAGGGAACCCAGCCAGCCACGTTTTAAGAGTGCCTTCCCCCCCCCCCAACCAACCAACATATGAGGGACCCTCCACCGTCAGGAGGAAAAGGGGTCTTCATGCGACCTGTTTCTTGAGCAAGGGGGTCCGGGCTCCTGGTGGAGGAGGAGGGAGGAGAAACCCATCACTTGTGGTCATGGGAACCCAACTGCAGCAGCTCAGAAACCCTGGCAACTACAGTGAAGGGCTGGCTCTGCTTCCCTTTCTCCATTCCGTCCATCCAACAGCCAGCTAGATTAATGGAAGGACCCAGGTGGGGGATTGTGCACCTTCCTGGCTGAGAATATCCCAAATAAATTGTCTCTTCCGCAAAAGCATCTTTGATCGCATCCTACAAAGCGTCCAGTGGTGCCCTGACTCCGAGAGGGTTCCAGGGGTCCCAAATCCCCCTTCCGGGCATAGCCACAACCGGAAAGCCTGTCTCCTCGGAGTCCGTGGGCAGGGAGGGAGGCATGGTGGCTGCTGGGACAAACAGCCCCACCCTTTCCTTCGTGCCACAGTTAAGGGTCTCCGTGCCGGGAGACCAAAGCCCCACTCCACTTCTCTGCTGCAGAGGGGAAGGTCAGCTGGTGGAGAAGGCCAGGCCCATCCCTTCCTCCAGCCTGGGGCAGAGCAGAAGAAGAAAAGCTGTTGCGGGGATCATCTTGGCTGGTATACCTGAATGTATCGCTAATTTATTGTTTTTGTAGTGTGATTTGTGGAAAAGGCAGGTGGGGAAAGGAAGCGAAGAGATTTGATTGTTTCCCTTCCGTCTGAAAAGTCAAAAGAGCTGCCAAACTAATTCAAAAGTACAGAGATCTTGGAGTAGAGAGAAAAAATAAAGTTGTTGAATCAACTTTTTGTGAGCAAAGTTCTTTCGAAATCATTTTCTCAACCTTCCGGGACTAATGCAGATGTGAGGAGGAAACACAGGGAGAATAAAAAAGGATGAGATGACATGAACACCCAAAGTGTGGAGAATAAACAGAGGGAACCTGAAGTCCCAGAACACGACAGCAAAGATGACATGGCTGCCATTACTGAGACCCGATGGGATGAAACCCCGGAGGACTTAAATTTTTCAATACAGGCCTAATAATGTTTATTGGACCCGTGTCCCTCCTGGTTGGTACTGGCCGCACAGGAGGTTATGCGAGGCTGGCTACAGGGAATTGTTAATGCTTCTTTGAGGGAGGGTGTCTTCCCGTCTGCCTTGAAGGAGGCGGTGGTGAGGCCCCTCCTCAAAAAGCCTTCCCTGGATCCAGCTGTTTTATCAAATTACCATCCTGTCTCCAACCTTTGTTTTTTGACGAAGGTTGTTGAGAGTGTCTTCGGGACCGCCTTCTGCTACCACATGCCTCCCACCGACTGGTACGCTCCCATAGAGAGGGTCTCCTCAGGGTGCCGTCGGCCAAACAGTGTCGGCTGGCGACCCCCAGGGGTAGAGCCTTCTCTGTGGGGGCACCTACCCTCTGGAACGAGCTTCCCCCAGGACTTCGACAACTTCCTGACCTCCGGACTTTTTGCCACGAGCTGAAGACGTACCTATTCTTCCGAGCAGGACTGGCTTGATAGGGGTTTTTAATTCATTTTTAAATGGGGTTTATTTTGTATTATGTATTTTATATTCAAATTTAGGCCACATTGAATAAGTTTTTAAAATAGTTTTTTATTGTAATATATTGCATTGTTTTTACTTGGCTGTTCACCGCCCTGAGTCCTTCGGGAGAAGGGCGGTATAAAAATTAAAATATTATTATTATTATTATTATTATTATTATTATTATTATTATTATTATTATTATTATTATTATTATTATTATTATTATTATTAGTGTGGTGGCATGACAGCTTCCTCAGTACCTGGAGGAAACTGTCTATTTAGATCCGTTCCAGTCCGGCTTCTGACCTGGGTACAGCACGGAGACGGCTTTAATCGCGTTGGTGGATGATCTCTGGAGGGCTCGGGATAGGGGCTGCTCCTCTATCCTGGTCCTATTAGGCCTCTCAGTGGCTTTCCATACCATTGACCATGGTATCCTGCTGCGACGATTGGAGAGATTGGGAGTGGGGGGCACCGTTTTTCGGTGGTTCTCCTCCTATCTCTCTGATCGATCGCAGACGGTGTTGGCAGGTGGGCAGAGGTCGACCGCGAGGCACCTCACGTGTGGGGTGCCACAGGGGTCGGTTGTCTCGCCTCTCCTGTTCAACATTTATATGAAGCTGCTGGGGGAGATCATTTTGGGGTGCAATATCATCAGTACGCTGATGACACGCAGCTGTACATTTCCACCCCTGACCACCCCAATGAGGCCGTTGAAGTGATGTCCTGGTGTTTGGAAGCTGTACAGGTTTGGATGGGGAGGAACGGGCTCAGACTCAATCCCTCCAAGACTGAGTGGCTGTGGATACCTTCGTCCCAGTACAGTCAGCTGGTTCCATCGCTGACTGTTGCAGCCGAATCATTGGCCCCTATGGAGAGAGTCCGCAACTTGGGTGTTCTCCTGGATGCTCGGCTGTCATTCGAGGAACATATGACGGCCGTCGCCAGGGGAGCCTTTTATCAGGTACGCCTGATCCGCCAGTTGCGCCCCTTCAGACCGGGATTCATTGTGCATGGTCACTCATGCCCTCGTCACATCCCGCCTGGACTACTGTAACGCTCTCTACATGGGGCTCCCCTTGAAGGACACCCGGAGGCTCCAACTGACCAGAGCAGGGAAGCGGCCGGCTGGTAAAGAAGCCTTTCAGCTGCCTGGCCACAGAGCACCAAAAAGTCCTTCAGCCGGTGAGAAGAAAGCTACGCATGCGCAAAGATGGTGGCAGCAACAGGAGATCTTTTTGGCGCCCTGCTCCAGCGGCTGAGTGGAAAAGAAGCCTCTCGGCTTCCAAGTTGAGCAGCAGGCTTGGTTCCTTCATAGGGTCACTTTTCTCTGCGCCCAAGAAAGAGCAAAAGGCGTGGCACAGCCTTTAAGGACACAGTCGGCACAGCCACCTCGATGAGGTAAAAGAAAATGAACCACTGAAGGAAGGAGCCCCCTGAAGCTGCCGGCGTTGCAGCCGCCACCCCCACCCCCCGCAGCTTAGAGCTCCAAGCGGAAGAGGTCCTCGGCTGTTGTGAAGAACCGGCAGCTTTGCATAGCTGCTCTCAAAGAGAATGTGGTAGGTATAAAAAGGCTGGCTACCCGATTTAGATTTGAATCACCGATCTTTCTGATGGTCAGCGTCTTAGCCCCCGAGCCCCTTGTCCCTCTCATAACAATAGATTGTTGCCACAAAACAGAGACCAACAATTTTTCCACCTGCTCCGGTCGGCCACCACGATTAATATTGGCCCCAGTTTGAGCCCCTCAAATACTATTTCACAAGTTTCAGAGAAGCACAAGGTGAATGATCTTATCCACCTGTTGCAGGAAAAAGTAAAGGTACCTTTTTACCAAGTAATCTCAATTTACTGTCAAACTAGTTGAAACTGACCAAACTAAATGACATCCACAACGTATTCTTGCATAATCCATTGGGTGTAGAGTTTGATTGATGACTAACCTTCTAAATAAAAACAAAATGGCACACACAAAATTGCTGCATATAGCCTGTGTTGATTTTAAATTTCCATTTGATTCCATTTTGGAAACGGCAGTACAAACAGTTTTTGTCATTCAGCAATCGTATGAAATATGCTAACCCTCCTCTTCAGAAAACTCTCACAGGGCTGTATTTGGATCCCCACCTCCTTTAAGGAGCCCCTCCACTCAACAGGTCAGCTGAGCATCTCCTCCTTACCCCTGCCTCAGTCCCTGGGCCTAGATGTACTTCTCCTCCTATATTCTGAGAATCTGGCTAGTATCTCCCAAAGCTTTGCTGGACTTAAGAGAGTCTCTTGCAGCGGTTTCTGCAGGAAGACAAACTAGCCCTGGTGTCAGGTCCTGCTGTCTGGAGGGGCATTGGGGAGATGGACAAATGGACAATACGATTCTGTTGATGGGAAATGACAGGCTATGAAGACCAGAGAAACCTGGAGCTGGTTTGTACCAGAGGCCCCTTTTGCTCCATTCCAATGAAGTCGAGGGTCTTTCTTTCCTAAGGGACCAGATTGGGGCAGGTCTGACACCTGGATTCTGCCACGGCACACTTGTTTGAATTAGGCACAGAGCTGGCAGATCATTCAAGGGCACCTTTACAGTAATCTAGCAAAAGAAGTTTCTCTTAATGAAAAAAGGAGTGAAGGACAGACTCAGGTTTCATTTTACACTCCATACAGCAGGAAAAGTAGAAAACAATTAATTGGATGGAAGAAATCCTGCTCAGTTACATCAGAGACATGGACAGTAAAACATCCCATAATATTAAGCATAACCATGGAAAAGGGCATTGTGTTAAAAGGAGAACATTTGCATGGGAAAAGGAATCACATCAATCTGTTGTGAAAAGGTACAATTTCAGCCAGTTGAAATGCCTAGCATGTACGATTGAAAAAGTTCTTTATTTTGAAGTTAGCAAGTTGAGGGGGGATAGAACCTGATGCCAAGAGAAAACTACTGGATTACCAATCATGAGGAGGCAGGGAGTAAAGAGAAAGAAAAAGAAAAAAAAAAGGAAAAACACAGTGAAGTAGGGAGGGATGGAAAGGATGGAAAACCCAGATACAAAGTAGGAGGTATAAGAAACATACCCAAGACCCCATAAAGGACACAAATGCCCATATACCCCCAACAGACAGGGTGAACTTGAAATACTAATGCACGAAGGTACATATGATGTTGTTGCTATTACTAAAACATGGTGGGATGAAACTCATGACTGGGTTGGATGGATGGATTTCTAACTGGCTGACAAACTGCACTCAACGGGTGGTCCTTAGTGGTAATCCATCTACACGGAGGGAAGGAAGCAGGGGGGTTACTGCCTGGCCAGAAGACATCCTGGTTGGCTGCTTCCAAGATGGGCTGAATGTTGTCAGGGTCAAGAACTTTAGTAAACTATCTTAAATTGACCCTTTGCAACAGGGAAAATGGGTTTTTAGACATTTTTATTACTTAACAAACAAACAAAAATCATGGACCTGAGAGACTGACATTATAGCGATTTTGAAAACATGTCATATGTTTAACTGATGCCTACAGAAGACTCAAACTGTCTATGTATGAAATGTAAATTCAATGAATTACTAGAAGAAAAAGTCAAGCATCTGGAAGCAACTCTATCTTGAAACTCAATGAACAAAGCAGGAATCCCCAACCTAAACAAGACGACTACACCAAAATTATCTAGAGAGCAAATAGTTTCTTTTGAAGAATGAAAATACATGACCAAAAAAAAGAGAAGAAAACCAATATTATTATTTCCCAATGGGGAATAAAAGGTTTCTGGGGGGGAAATGACCCTATATATGAACGTAAAGCGGAAGACCAATTTACATCTCAATTTACAAGAAAATATGCAGACCCCCATAAAAGAGCATTCATTAGTAGTTTTTAAAAAGGAGTCACAATCCAGCATTGTGCTGTGATGCCAGCGGTCGGCAGAGCCGGCGGCAGACTCGGACGATGAGGAGGTTGGGGAGGAATTTGGGCCACTCCTGAACTCTGGGGAAGGCTCTGATGGATGCTCTGCATCGGAAACAGAGATAGAACCAGGGCCGTCTGATATTTCCCAGCTGCCTTCGGAGTCAGTGACTGAAGCTCTTTCCACACTCAAAGCATTTATAAGGTTTTTCTCCTGAGTGGATCCTCAGATGGCTTTTAAGATAGTCACTTGTTTTGAAGGATTTTTGGGCACTGATATTCCTTTCCTCCCTCCTGGATCCTTCGGGGCCTCCTGCATCTTCTGAAAGCCCGTCCGTCCTGCAGGCATTTATTCCCGTTCTCTCCAAAATGGATCCTTTGATGTCTATAAAGGTTGCTGCTTTGACCGAAGTTCTTTCCACATTCCAGGCATTTATGAGGTTTCTCTCCTGAGTGGATCCTTTGATGTATATAAAGGTTGCTGCTTTGACCGAAGTTCTTTCCACATTCCAGGCATTTATGAGGTTTCTCTCCTGAGTGGATCCTTTGATGTATATAAAGGTTGCTTCTTTGACTGAAGCTCTTTCCACATTCTAGGCATTTATGAGGTTTTTCTCCTGAGTGGATCCTTAGATGGCTCTGAAGATGGTGGTTTCTTTTGAACAATTTTCCACATTCCAGGCACTGATATTCCTTTCCTCCCTCCTGAATCCTTCGGGGCCTCCTGGGTCTTCGAAAGGACCCTCCGCCTTCCAGGCATTTATTTGGCTTCTCTCCCAAGTGGATCCTTAGATGTTTATAAAGGGTGCTGCTCCGACTGAAGCTCTTTCCACACTCAAAGCATTTATGAGGTTTTTCTCTCGAGTGGATCCTTTGATGTCTCTTATAGCTGGTCCTATGACTGAAACTCTTTCCACACTCCAGGCATTTATATGGTTTTTCTCCCGAGTGGATCCTTTGATGTCCATAAAGGTGGCTGCTCCGATTGAAGCTCTTTCCACACTCAAAGCATTTATAAGGTTTTTCTCCTGAGTGGATCCTTTGATGTCTCTTATAGTTGGCTCTATAAGTGAAACTCTTTCCACACTCCAGGCATTTATATGGTTTTTCTCCGGTGTGGCTTCTTTGATGTCTATCACGGGTGCTCCTCTGACTGAAGCTCTTTCCACACTCAAAGCATTTATAAGGCTTTTCTCCTGAGTGGATCCTTAGATGGCTTTTAAGATGGGCATTTGTTCTGAAGGATTTTTCACATTCTGGGCACTGAAATTCCCTCCCTCCCTCCTGAATCCTTTGGGAATTCCAGTATCTTCCGAAAGCCCCTCCGTCCTCCAGGCATTTATTCAGGTTCTCTCCCAAATGGATCCTTTGATGTACATAAAGGTTTCCCATCCGACTGAAACTCTTTCCACATTCAAGGCATTTATGAGGTTTTTCTCCTGAATGGATCCTTCGATGCCTTTGAAGATCTCCATTTCTTTTGAAGGATTTTCCACATTCTGGGCACTGATATTCCTTTCTTCCCTCCTGGATTCTTTGGGAATTCCCGCATCTTCCGAAGGCCCGTCCATCCTCCAGGCATTTATTCAGGTTCTCTCCCAAGTGGATCCTTTGATGTCTATAAAGGCTGCTGCTCCGATTGAAACTCTTTCCACATTCAAGGCATTTATGAGATTTTTCTCCTGAATGGATCCTTATATGCCTTTGAAGATTTCCATTTCTTTTGAAGGATTTTCCACATTCTGGGGACTGAAATTCCCTCCCTCCCTCCTGAATCCTTTGGGGAGTCTCGCATTTTCCGAAGGCCCATCCATCCTCCAGGCATTTATTCAGGTTCTCTCCCAAGTGGATCCTTTGATGTCTATAAAGGCTGCTGCTCTGACTGAAGCTTTTTCCACATTCAAGGCATTTATGAGGTTTTTCTCCTGAGTGGATCCTTTGATGTCTATCATGGCTGCTCCTGTAACAGAAGCTCTTTCCACACTCAAAGCATTTATAAGGTTTTTCTCCTGAGTGGATCCTTAGATGCCTTTGAAGATCTCCATTTTTTTTGAAGGATTTTCCACATTCTGGGCACTGATGTTCCTTTCCTCCCTCCTGGATCCTTGGGGGCCTCCCGGGTCTTCCGAAGGAGCCTCCGCCCTCCAGGACCGTCTCGGGGTCTCCGCCCGTTTCCTCCTCCCCGCATCGCCCTCCAGGCAGCCGCCTTTCCCGGGCTCCCCCTGGGCTCATCCCTCCGGCAGCCCCGGAGCCCCCCGGCCTTTCCCCGCCGTCTCCCGGGGAAGCCGCGCCGGGACCGGGCAGGGCTGCTCCGCGGGGCCCGCTCTCCTCCTCCTCCTCTCGGGCGGCGCTTCCTTCCTTCCCCCGCCGGGCTCCTCCGTCCTCCTGCAGGGGAGAGAAAGAGAGAGGCGGGTCACGGCTGCGTCCCCTTCCCCGCAGGGGAGGCCGAGGTCGAAGCCTCCGCCTCAAGCGGACCCGAAAGAGACCCTCCTGGACTGCAACTCCCAGCATTCCCTGCGCCAAACCTGCATCATCCGGGCTTTTCTGTCGCCGATACAGGAAGCTTCTCTGTTGCCCGTTTCGTTTCCGGAAGTGGAGGCTTCGCAGCCTTTTTTATCCAGAAGTTCCGCCTCTTCCTGTAGAGGAACCGCCCCAAGGAATCTTCCTGCCAATCCCCGCCCTCCCCAGAGCGACCAATCGGCGTCCGCCTTTCCCCAAAGAGCCAGAGGGCGCCTGCGCGGTTCCGAGGGTTGTTCTGGTCCCGGGCGGAGCTGAGGCGGGGGGCTCCCCTTGAATTTGGGGGTCCGCTGTTCTCCCGCCCCCCCGCCCCGGATTCAGGCAGGCGGAGGTCGGAGGCCTTTGTGGGGTTGCGACCCTCCCCCTCCCTCCCCTCCCCCATCCAGGGTCCTTCCCTCGGCAAGGCGGGGGGGGGCTTGGGGGACGCAGGCAGGCGGGGCTGAAGGGGCTCCGCTTCCTCCTGGGGGGCTCCGGCCAGGCTCCTCCCTGCAGCTCCTGACCCCCCCAAAGCCCCCTTTGCCCATCTGCAGGGGGGGAATCCCCTCCAGGACCCCCCCGAATATGTGGCCCCCTGAGGCCTCTGCTGACCCCCTGAGGCCGAAGCCTCCCGGAAGGAGAAGCTTTCCCTACGTCGCCCCTCGGGAGGTTGGGGCCCTGGCAGCCCCCCCAGCTCTGCCCCCCTCCCCTGAAGAGCTGGAGGACCCCCACCGCCTTGGGTTGGGGGGCTTTTCCTCCTGAAATCCTGGGCCCCAAAGGCTGGAGGGGTTCCTGGTCCTGCGGCTCTCTTGCATTGCAGCTTCTCCTCGGCTGGGAGGGGATCCTGAGCCAGCAACTCCATAAGTTTTTCAACTTTTATGTCCACCCCCCCATCTCACCAAAAGAGCAACTTTTAAGATTTGACATCATTTGCCTGTTTTTGTTTTTGCAGTAAATACCTGAGGTGATCTGATGCTGGAACCCAGTGAGGTCCTCAAGGTGTTTTCAGACGTATGTAGGAACTTCCGAATCCCTAGTATAGGTCTCCTGGGTGATAGGGGTTCGACTAGATGACCTCCACAGTCCCTTCCAACTCTGTTACTCATCTTGGCAGCTGGGGAACAAGGAGGGACGGAGGTCGAGAGCGCCATTTTGGCAGCTGGCGGAACAGCGCGAGGCTGCGGGCATCATTTGTACCCTGTGCCGTCAGCTGGGAAAGGGAAGAGATGAACGGGGGGGGGGTCACCTAGCTTAGAACGAACTGAAGGAGGAACCAGTGCACCCCGACGCCTTGTTCACAGGACCTGCTTCCCCACTCCTGGGTTTGCCCATCCAGACCCCAGTGCAAGCCAATTTATCCTGGCATAGACTAGCCCAGGGGTCTGCAAACTTGGCTCTTTTAAAACTTCTGGACTTCAACTCCCAGAGTTGCTTTGCTCCCACAGTAAAGCTGGCTGAGGAACTCTGGGAGTTGAAGTCCACAAGTCTTAAAAGAGCCAAGTTTGCAGACCCCTGGACTATTAGCCAAACTGAGCAGCCTGTGCAAATGTGCGGGGGCTTCCCTTGCCTGTGACGCTTATTGCATGGACTCGCCTGAAAATTCCAACTGGGGACCTTCTCCAGCCAGATGACTCTCCGTCTGTATCTCGACAACCTTGGCTGATCTGGAAACAGCATTAATTGGTGCTTGGATGGGAGACAACCAGGAAATGCAAGAGATGCTGTCTAGCACTGGAAAGTTGTTTTTTTTTAAGGACCAGGTCAACCTGTGTTGCTGCACAGAAAATGCCTGGACGTTGTTTGTGAAGATACAAGGTGTTGAGTTTGACCATGATTTGTCTGCTCAGCTGACTGAACATTTGATCTGGGGAAAGGTTAATTGAGGTCCAGCCCGTTTAGCCCTAGGAGCATGGCAGGGGCTGGAATTGGAAAGGCAAATGGCAAAAGCAATGATGGCTGATTGCTTAGATGTTGTTCCCAAGAGAGCTGCAGACATGTCCCCCCTGTAACAGCATCACCCCAAGAATTGCATGGCTCACCCGACAAAGGTGCACAAATCTTTGCTCCTGGGCTGGCCAGTTAGGCCGTTGGTTGAGCCGGGGCGGGGGGAAGATTTCATTTTCAATACAATAAGTGTTTTGTACATATTCTTTTCTGTTTTATTTCTCTCTTTTGTAAGCCACTCAGAGTCTCTGGGAGTTGGGCTTTTCTCCAAATGTAATAAAATAAATGGGCAGATATCCCAGAGAACCTCTTTGAAACTTCCCTGAGAGGATCCTGGTTTCTATTTCACGTATGCAAGACACGGTCTGCGAAAACTATTTCCAAGGTGGCTTATCATCATGGAGTGGTGATAGTGAAATGCTTAGGGTGCAAGAACCATCATGTGATTGCCGATAACTTGGGCTGGTTCTCTGATTTAGATGGAAAGAGGTAAGCATTTGGTTCTTGAGGATTTGTTGCTTCAGCTGCCGAAGTGGAATTAGTTCCTGGGAACAATTCAGAACTAACACAATGGACGCACCAGAATTCGTAATCCACAAATCTTCATTTATTGTTTTGGCTTGCAGAATGAACACCAAGGAAAATTCCTTCTGTGACCAAAATCCCACAGAAACTAGGAGGCGGTGAGTTCAATGCTAGGTAGAGACAGATATTTCTCTCTGGGCACACCGAGAATATATCTGCTGAACAAAATTCTGCATTGGCGACAGGAAATGCAGGACATCCGGCCGTTAAAACACTCTGCTAGCTCCATTTAGTTGCCCAGACTCCACCCCGCAAGGGATTATGGGGTCATTAAAAGATGATTGTTGGCTTTTACTACTCTATCTGAACAAGTGAAGGCTGGAAGTACAGTGTTATGAAAGAGATAAACGAAACAGGACATCTATAAGATAGCCTTCATGTAATTAAGACAAAGAGGAAAAATAGGTTCTGCTTGCTTTTTCTATTGGAAAGATGGCCTCTGCAATCATTGATAGCTGGGGTATTTTCTTGCTTACAATTTCACATTAGAGGCAGCTATTGTGTGCATGAAGCAAGGCTTTTCTTTCGGTTACAGCTAATGCTTCCCACCTTCTTCGTAACACAATTTTCTTCCTCAATTAGGAACATTGAGGAAATCCTTGCAGCCAAAGGAGAGAAAGTGAGGCGAGTGGCAGGCGAAGACGCTCTCGAGCTCTTAGTTGAAGACCCCCAATTGCTGGAACGGCTGAGCAAAGGAGGAGGAGAAGAAGATCCAGAGTGATCAGAACAGGCATCTTCAATCAACTGGGGGGGGGGGACTTCCCTAAGCTAGACCTTTATTTGAAGGGACACTTTGGAGTGATCCTTCAGTTGAGTTTTTTCCAATCTTGTGGATTGCAAGATTGTCGTTTCTTGGGAAATGTTTTTTTCCCCAGCTGCACAGGAGGAAGTCTAGCCATTGAATGTGATTGTATATTCTTCTTCTGGCAGAGGAGATGTGAGTGAGGCCTTGTATGTGCACATAGCTGCACCACACACGTGTTTACACACGCTTTCAAGCGAGGAAGGAGTTGCCTGTTCCACCATGGAGCAAGAGTCCTATGTGAGGCCATCCAGGCTGGAGATCCCATTCTCAGCTGGGTTGATTGTGGAGCTCAGTCTCACTAGGCCTTGGGAGAAGCAAACACAACTAAACCAAACCCATCAATCCATGCAGTTAACATGGTTCTACTGCGCCCTCATTGTGGCTTGGCTTAGTGTTTGATTTCTTGTCTTTTCGATCCAGAAGGTGGGAAAAGAAAAAATGGTTTAAATTACATGGATTTTGACAGACTTGGGATTATCATTCCTATGGCAATAGCAGTTCACTAGCGGCATCGGCTGTCCTGGGAAGTGGGAGAGGCCTCGTGGGTGTCTGGACGTACATCTATCAGTGATTCAGGAATGTTGGATTGTCACCCAGGCAGCGGTTAGATGAGATCATCTCTAAGACCGCTTCTGATCTAGGATCCCACCACCTTTAGGACTGAGAATGTCTTCAGATAGCCCCCAAATAGGAAGATCCCTTAAAGCAGGGGTCTCCAACCATAGCAACTTTAAGCCTGGAGGCAGGGGTGAAATGCTTCTGGTTCGGACTGGATCGCCTGATCCGGTAGCGATGGCGGCGGGTGGTTCGGAGAACCAGTAGAAAAATCCCTGCTCCTCCCCATGCCCAGCTGAGCTGCGCAATCATCAGAGTTTTTGTTTTTGTTTTACTTTTAAAAGCATTTTATAACAACCTCTTCGGCCAAAGAGGTGGTAGAAGAAATTAAAAAAAAAAAGGTTGGCCACACACACCCAGTCATATTACCCCCCAGGCCACGCCCACAGAACCAGTAATAACAAGTTTTACATTTCACCCCTGCCTGGAAGACTTCAACTTCCAGAATTCCCCAGCCAGCTTTGCAGAAAGTCACCAAGGTTGGAGACCCCTGCCCTAAAGTGTTGGCTATTCCTGACAACTTGGTGTCATCTCCAAATTTGATGAGTTCCTCTTCTCATCTTAAATTGCTTATGAAGCTGCTGAAGAATAGTGGGCCTAAGACAGAATCTTGGGGTACCCCACGGCATGCTTTGCCGATTCTGAAGTTTACTGGGAACATTCCTCTGGAAGCGAGAACACAGATACCGAAGGTACCTGAACTTGTCTGTTACCTGGAGGGATAAAGGGAGAATTTTTCAGGGGACGTCTAAAGTTTTGATGCAGCTGAGTTCCAACTTCTTTTGATTTATGAGCAACATGGGCAGGTAAAGGTTCCCCTGCACATGCATGCTAGTCATTCCGACTCTAGGGGGCGGTGCTCATCTCCGTTTCAAAGCCGAAGAGCCAGCGCTGTCCAAAGACATCTCCGTGGTCATGTGGCCGGCATGACTCAACGCCAAAGGCGCACTTTGCCTTCCCACCAAAGGTGGTCCCTCTTTTTCTACTTGCTTTTTTAACATGCTTTCGAACTGCTAGGTTGAAGCTGGGACAAGGAACGGGAGCTCACCCCGTTACGCGGCACTAGAGATTCAAACCACTGAACTGCTGACCTTTCAATCGACAAGCTCAGCGTCTTAGCCACCGAGCCACTGCGTCCATCCAGCCACCGCAAAAGGAGGGTTAAATATCTGGGTTATTTTGCTGAGGAGACCTAGATTTATATGGTTTTTCTCCTATGTGGATTCTTTGATGTCTATGGAGGTTTCCCGCCCACAGTAAAACTTTCCACACTCCTGGCATTTATATGGTTTTTTTCTCCTGTGTGAATGATGAAATGACCGAAACGCTTTCCACGCTCCAAACATTTATGTGATTTTCCTCTCCTCTCAGGCGGCGCTTCCTCCGATGGGCCTGGCCGCCGTCCTGAAGGGACGAAGGAGGAAGAGGAGCAGCGGAGTTTCTCCCCTTCCCCTGAGGGGAGTCCCAGGCCCGCCCCCCTGGGGAGGAAGGTTGAAGCCTCCGCCTCTCCCAGCCCCTTTCAGGGGTCTCTCTGAATTCTTTCATGTCCATGGAGGGTCATGAGACGCCCCCAGCCTCCCCACAATGCCCCTCACCCTTCCTTTCCTTGAGCTCCCCGCTCCATCCCGCCCAGTGGTGGGTTGCTTCCCGTTCAGGCGAACCATGGCAGAAGTGCCATGCGCGAGTGCTCGCAAACAAACTGGTAGCAACGGGTTTTGAAACCCGCCCCGATCCTGACCCACCCAAATTCCCTTCTGAGGGGGAGGCCCTCAACAGCCCAGCCTCTACGTTGTTTCCCCCACCCCTTTTTTTTTTTTTTTTTGGCCGAGCTCCTCCTGGTCCTGTGCAGGGATTGGCCTGTGGAGCGCATTTGCATGAGGGAGCCTACAGTGCCATCCCATTGGTTGGCCTGCTGTGTGATCCCGCCTGGCTACTGCAGCATCGCCTTTCGGCATCTGGGGTTTGCTCCTGCCTGGGCTCCTCCCCCTGCTTTGGCTCCGCCCCTTTGCCAAAAGTGAACCATTCTGAGATGTGGGGAGGTTTTATGCCTTCCCCTCCTCTGGTCCCCCCCCCCAGCCCTGCCGTTCCTTTGATTCCCCCACCCCAACCTCACATCTGGTTCCGCCTCTGCTCCTCCTCTGGTCGCCCCCCCAGCTGTCCCTGGGGGAGGGATGGGAAATGAAGGGTTTTGTATTGTTGCATGAGAAACTTAGATTCCCTCTCCAGCGACACTGGCTGACAGGGTAGCCACATCTGCCACCGAAGAGAGAACTGGGGCCAGCCCCACAGCAGCAGCAACTACTGTGGCCCTAGTACCAGAGGTGGCAGCTCAACCCCCTCCCCCCCCCGCAGGATAGCAATGGTGAGGAGGGCTCATTAGACACCACTGGGGGGCATGAAATTTAACAGGGTTCCTCTTGGCCCCGGTTTGGAGCCACATGTAGGAGTATGGTCTGGAAAGAACCACGGAAAGTGCCAAAGTGAGATGTGTCAGCGTGGCCCTAGAAGGGGCCACTTCACAGTGGAGAAACACTCTCCACAATGATGATACCCTGGAGCTGAGAAACTTGAACCCCTTCATGGTGTGCTCTGCAGTTCATTCAAGGACCCCCCACCCGGCCAACCATGAAGCTAGAGGTTGCATCAAGACCATCAGCCAGGGATGGAGAGGAGTGGCCGAGTACATCTGGGAATTTTGTGACCTGCCTTGCAGGTTCACTGCCTGGCCACAAGACATCCTGGTTGGCTGAACTGGTGCCAACGTCCAGAACTTTAGTAAACTATCTTAAATTGAACCTTTGCAACAGGGAAAATAGGTTTTTAGACATTTTTATTACTTAACAAACAAACAAAAATCATGGACATGAGACACTGACATTATAGTGACTTTGAAAACAAGTCATATGTTTAACTGATTCCCACAGAAAACTCAAACGGTCTATTTTAAGGATTGGGCCAAATTTAATAAGTTTTTTAACGTCTGTTTTTAGTATTGTATGTGTTTCCATTGTATTTTATCTTGGCTGTAAACCGCCCTGAGTCCTTTGGGAGAAGGGCGGTATACAAATTAAATTATTATTATTATTATTATTATTATTATTATTATTATTATTATTATTATTATTATTATTATTATTAATGAAATGTAAATTCAATGAATTATTAGAAGAAAAAGTCAAGCGTCTGGAAGCAACTCTATCTTGAAACTCAATGAACAAAGCAGGAATCCCCAACCTAAACAAAAAGACTACACCAAAATTAACTAGAGAGCAAATAGTTTCTTTTAAAAAATGAAAATACATGACCAAAAAAAAGAAGAAAACCGATACATCCAAATTGAACACAATAGGGAATAAAAGGTTTCTGGAGGGGGGGAAATGACCCTATATATGAATGTAAAGTGGAAGACCAATGGAAAAATGTCACTTTTACAAGAAAATATGCAGATCCCTGTAAAAGAGCATTCATTAATAGTTTTTAAAAAGGATTCACAATCCAGCATTGTGTTGTGGCCGGTCAGCGGAGCTGGTGACAGACTTGAGTGATGAGGAGATTGGGGAGGAATTTGGGCCAGTCCTGTACTCTGGGGAAGGCTCTGATGGATGCTCTGCATCGGAAGCAGAGATAGAACCAGGGCCGTCTGATATTTCCCAGCTGCCTTCGGAGTCAGTGGGGAAGAACAGCTGGGGATTGTTCCAGATGCACGTATGTGCAGAGCCATTAGGACAGAACAACTGAGGACCAGTAGTCGACTCGAGAAGAAAGGCACACGTGGATGCTGAATGGCCCCTCCCTGGCTGGGGAATAGAGAGAAGGAAAGGGAAGGGGTGGTCGTAGGAGACAACCATTTGGATTTCTTTCGGAAGATTTGCTTATCTTGGTTCATGCCTCAGAGACTGGCCAAAGAGGTTGTAAAAACAAAAGGTTTTAAAAGGCTCCTCTGGCGATCCCAGCTGAGTTAAGAGCTTCTGGGCTGCGATTAGGCAACTTCAGCTGGGATCGTCAGAGGAGCCTTTTAAAATCTTTTTTTTCTCTGGCTCACCCAATCGCCCCCTCCCTACTTTATTTATTTATTTATTTATTATTTAAATTTTTATACCGCCCTTCTCCCGAAGGACTCAGGGCGGTTCACAGCCAGATAAAAATACACAATAATATTACAATATAAATACAATTAAAATACAATTAAAAAACTTATTCAATTGGCCGAGATTAAAAATTTAGGATAAATAATAAAAAACCCATTAAAAAACCCATAAATTTAAAAATTAACCCAGTCCAGCGCAGATGAATAAGTGAGTTTTAAGTTTTAAAGTTTTAATTACTTTATCTAATTACTGCTCCTTTCGGGCTCGCTTTCCTTCGGCTGGTGCAATCAGTTGCATCAGCTAGCAACTGAATATCCCTGCCTGCAATCCATCTCCTCAGTGAGCAACTCAATCTGCCTGCTTTGCTGGCTGAGGAACTCTGGGAGTTGAAGTCCATAAACAGACCTCTGATCTAAAAAAATATAAATAAAATAATAAAATATTTGTGCAGCTTTCTGAGATTTGGTGTGTTTCTGTAGTGTTTCACGCTAACTACACAAAGGCACAAAATCTCACAAAGCTGTATGTGGCATTTTGTGTGGGTTTGGATGTGAGTCATTTGTGTTGTGTTGTGTGTGTGTAAAGTTGATTTTTTATTTTTATTTATTTATTTATTTTGTTAGATTTATAAACCGCCCTTCTCCCGAAGGACTCAGGGCGGTGTACAGCCAAGGTAAAAAGAGACAATATACAGTTAAAAATAAATTAAAAAACTTATTACACAGTGTGGCCGAAATTAAAATAGTTAAAAAATCTAAAAAACCCCAGTTAAAACAAAAAATTTAATATTATAAACTGAACAATTTAAGAAAGCCCCGCACGAACAAACAAGTATGTTTTCAGTTCGCAGCGAAAAGTCCGAAGGTCAGGCACTTGACGTAAGCCAGGGGGAAGTTCGTTCCAAAGAGTAGGCGCCCCCACAGAGAAGGATCTTCCCCTGGGGGCCGCCAGCCGACATTGTCTGGCGGACGGCACCCTGAGAAGGCCCTCTCTGTGGGAGCGTACGGGTCGGTGGGAGGCATGAGGTAACAGCAGGCGGTCCCGTAAGTACCCAGGTCCCAAGCCATGGAGCGCTTTAAAGGTGGTAACCAGAACCTTGAAATGCACCCGAAAGGCAACAGGAAGCCAGTGCAGTCTGCGCAGGAGAGGTGTCACATGGGAGCTACGTGAGACTCCCTCTATCACCCGCGCAGCTGCATTCTGGACCAACTGAAGCCTCCGAGTGCATCTCAAGGGGAGCCCCAATTTTTGAGCTTTTTGCGGCTGTGTGAGGTTCCTGCTGCTACAGGGGCCATTTTGGGTGAAGTGCAGCTGCTTTTACATTGTGTGTGAGTCTGTTGTGGTGTGTTGTGATGTGTGTGTGTCCCTTCACAAGGACTTGGAGGCAGCTCCTCTGAGGAAAAGAAGCTGCGGCGGAGCTCTGGCTGTCCCCCGGGAGAAATCGCCTTGTCTCTGCAGCATCGGTCATGTGACTGAGTGGGCGTGGCCAACTTGATGTCACTCACAGCAAGGTGCCGCCCCACCTTGCCCTGAGTGTCAAGTTGGCCACACCCACTCACATGACCAAGCCACACCCACCAAATAAGCCATGTCCACAGAACCGGCAGTAAAAAAAATTGGAACCCATCCCTGCCAGTGGTGGGTTCCTACCGGTTCTGTCGAATAGGTAGTAACTTGAGGGACTAGTTCTCCGAACCGGCAGTAAGGGCAGCCTGGCCATGCTCCCGAACCGGTTCCTCGGTCACCGCTTGCTCGCCCACTCGACGTGTCCGTCGAACGGTAAGCTGACCAGAGCAGGGAAGCGCCTGGTTGGCAAAGAAGCCTCTCAGCTGCCTGGCCACAGAGCACCAAAAAGTCCTTCAGCCGGTGAGAAGAAAGCTACACATGCGCAAAGATGGTGGCAGCACAATAGGAGGTCTTTTTGGCGCCCTGCTCCAGCGGCTGAGTGGAAAAGAAGCGTCTCGACTTCCAAGTTGAGCAGCAGGCTTGGTTCCTTCATAGGGTCGCTTTTCTCTGCGCCCAAGAAAGAGCAAAAGGCGTGGCACAGCCTTTAAGGACACAGTCGGCACAGCCACCTCGATGAGGTAAAAGAAAATGAACCACTGAAGGAAGGAGCCCCCTGAAGCTGCCGGCGTTGCAGCCGCCACCCCCACCCCCCGCAGCTTAGAGCTCCAAGCGGAAGAGGTCCTCGGCTGTTGTGAAGAACCGGCAGCTTTGCATAGCTGCTCTCAAAGAGAATGTGGTAGGTATAAAAAGGTTGGCTACCCGATTTATATTTGACTCACCGACCTTTCTGATGGTCAGCGTCTTAGCCCCCGAGCCCCTTGTCCCTCTCATAAAAATAGATTGTTGCCACAAAACAGAGACCAAGAATTTTTCCACCTGCTCCGGTCGGCCACCACAATAAATATTGGCCCCGGTTTGAGCCCCTCAAATACTATTTCACAAGTTTCAGAGAAGGACAAGGTGAATGATCTAATCCACCTGTTGCAGCAAAAAGTAAAGGTACCTTTTTACCAGATAATCTCAATTTACTGTCAAACTAGTTGAAACCGACCGAACTAAATAATATCCACAACGTATCCTTGCATAATCCATTGGGTGTAGAGTTTGATTGATGACTAACCTTCTAAATAAAAACAAAATGGCACACACAAAATTGCTGCATATAGCCTGTGTTGATTTTAAATCTCCATTTGATTCCATTTTGGAAACGGCAGTACAAACAGTTTTTGTCATTCAGCAATCGTATGAAATATGCTAACCCTCCTCTTCAGAAAACTCTCACAGGGCTGTATTTGGACCCCCACCTCCTTTAAGGAGCCCCTCCACTCAACAGGTCAGCTGAGCATCTCCTCCTTATCCCTGCCTCAGTCCCTGGGCCTAGATGTACTTCTCCTCCTATATGCTGAGAATCTGGCTAGTATCTCCCAAAGCTTTGCTGGACTTAAGAGAGTCTCTTGTAGCGGTTTCTGCTGGAAGACAAGGGGACCATTCAGGGAAGCCATTCAGGGACAAAGAGTTTCAGATGTCTGGGGATGGTCTTACATGGTATCGATATTTGAAAAACTCACATAGATTATATCAAACAATGGCAGGGAGGAGCACTTTCACACCCGGAACAATGAAGGCCAAACTAGCCCTGGTGTCAGGTCCTGCTATCTGGAGGGGAATTGGGGAGTTGGACAAATGGACAATACGATTCTGTGGGCATCTGTTGATGGGAAATGACAGACGATGAAGACCAGAGAAACCTGGAGCTGGTTTGTACCAGAGGCACCTTTTGCTCCATTCCGATGAAGTCGAGGCTTTCTTTCCTAAGGGACCAGGTTGGGGCAGGTCTGACACCTCAGATAAATCTGTTATGAAAAGGTACAATTTCAGCCAGTTGAAATGCCTAGCATGTACGACTGAAAAAGTTCTTTATTTTGAAGTTAGCAAGTTGAGGGGGGATGGAACCTGATGCCAAGAGAAAACTACTGGATTACCAATCATGAGGAGGCAGGGAGTAAAGAGAAAGGAAAAAAAAAGAAAAAAAAAGGAAAAACACAATGAGGTAGGGAGGGATGGAAAGGATGGAAAACCCAGATACAAAGTAGGAGGTATAAGAAACATACCCAAGACCCCATAAAGGACACAAATGCCCATATACCCCCAACAGACAGGGTGAACTTGAAATACTAATGCACGAAGGTACATATGATGTTATTGCTATTACTAAAACATGATGGGATGAAACTCATGACTGGGTTGGATGGATGGATTTCTAACTGGCTGAAAAACTGCACTCAACGGGTGGTCCTTAGTGGTAATCCATCTACATGGAGGGAAGGAAGCAGGGGGGTTACTGCCTGGCCAGAAGACATCCTGGTTGGCCGCTTCCAAGATGGGCTGAATGTTCTCAGGGTCCAGAACTTTAGTAAACTATCTTAAATTGACCCTTTGCAACAGGGAAAATGGGGTTTTAGACATTATTACTTAACAAACAAAAATCATGGACATGAGAGACTGACATTATAGCGACTTTGAAAACATGTCATATGTTTAACTGATGCCTACAGAAGACTCAAACTGTCTATGTATGAAATGTAAATTCAATGAATTATTAGAAGAAAAAGTCAAGCGTCTGGAAGCAACTCTATCTTGAAACTCAGTGAACAAAGCAGGAATCCCCAACCTAAACAAGACGACTGCACCGAAATTAACTACAGAGCAAATAGTTTCTTTTAAAGAATGAAAATACATGACCAAAAAAAAAGAAGAAAACCGATACATCCAAACTGAACACAATAGGGAATAAAAGGCTTCTGGGGGGAAAATGACCCTATATATGAACGTAAAGCGGAAGACCAATTTACAAGAAAATATGCAGACCCCTATAAAACAGCATTCATTAGTAGTTTTTCAAAAGAAGTCACAATCCAGCATTGTGCTGTGATGCCAGCGGTCGGCAGAACCGGCGGCAGACTCGGACGATGAGGAGGTTGGGGAGGAATTTGGGCCACTCCTGAACTCGGGGGAAGGCTCTGATGGATGCTCTGCATCGGAAACAGAGATAGAACCAGGGCCGTCTGATATTTCCCAGCTGCCTTCGGAGTCAGTGACTGAAGCTCTTTCCACACTCAAAAGCATTTATAAGGTTTTTCTCCTGAGTGGATCCTCAGATGGCTTTTAAGATAGTCATTTGTTTTGAAGGATTTTTGGGCACTGATATTCCTTTCCTCCCTCCTGGATCCTCCGGGGCCTCCCGCATCTTCTGAAAGCCCGTCCGTCCTCCATCTTCTGAAAGCCCGTCCGTCCTCCCCATTTCTCTCCAAAATGGATCCTTTGATGTCTATAAAGGTTGCTGCTTTGACCGAAGTTCTTTCCACATTCCAGGCATTTATGAGGTTTCTCTCCTGAGTGGATCCTTTGATGTATATAAAGATTGCTTCTTTGACTGAAGCTCTTTCCACATTCCAGGCATTTATGAGGTTTTTCTCCTGAGTGGATCCTTAGATGGCTCTGAAGATGGTGGTTTCTTTTGAACGATTTTCCACATTCTAGGCACTGATATTCCTTTCCTCCCTCCTGAATCCTTCGGGGCCTCCTGGGTCTTCGAAAGGACCCTCCGCCTTCCAGGCATTTATTTGGCTTCTCTCCCAAGTGGATCCTTAGATGTTTATAAAGGGTGCTGCTCCGACTGAAGCTCTTTCCACACTCAAAGCATTTATGAGGTTTTTCTCCCGAGTGGATCGTTTGATGTCTCTTATAACTGGTCTTATGACTGAAACTCTTTCCACACTCCAGGCATTTATATGGTTTTTCTCCCGAGTGGATCCTTTGATGTCCATAAAGGTGGCTGCTCCGATTGAAGCTCTTTCCACACTCAAAGCATTTATAAGGTTTTTCTCCTGAGTGGATCCTTTGATGTCTATTATAGTTGGGCCTATAACTGAAACTCTTTCCACACTCCAGGCATTTATATGGTTTTTCTCCCGTGTGGATTCTTTGATGTCTATCACAGGTGCTCCTCTCACTGAAGCTCTTTCCACACTCAAAGCATTTATAAGGTTTTTCTCCTGAGTGGATCCTTAGATGGCTTTTAAGATGGGCATTTGTTCTGAAGGATTTTTCACATTCTGGGCAGTGAAATTCCCTCCCTCCCTCCTGAATCCTTTGGGAATTCCAGTGTCTTCCGAAAGCCCGTCCGTCCTCCAGGCATTTATTCAGTTTTTCTCCCAAGTGGATCCTTTGATGTACATAAAGGTTTCCCCTCTGACTGAAGCTCTTTCCACATTCAAGGCATTTATGAGGTTTTTCTCCTGAATGGATCCTTCGATGCCTTTGAAGATCTCCATTTCTTTTGAAGGATTTTTCACATTCTGGGCACTGATATTCCTTTCCTCCCTCCTGAATCCTTTGGGGAGTCTCGCATCTTCTGAAGGTCCGTCCATCCTCCAGGCATTTATTCAGGTTCTCTCCCAAGTGGATCCTTTGATGTCTATAAAGGCTGCTGCTCCGATTGAAACTCTTTCCACACTCCAGGCATTTATATTGTTTTTCTCCTGTGTGGTTCCTTCGATGGCTTTCAAGATAGTCATTTGTTTTGAAGGATTTTCCACATTCTGGGCACTGATGTTCCTTTCCTCCCTCCTGGATCCTTGGGGGCCTCCCGGGTCTTCCGAAGGAGCCTCCGCCCTCCAGGACCGTCTCGGGGTCTCCGCCCGTTTCCTCCTCCCCGCATCGCCCTCCAGGCAGCCGCCTTTCCCGGGCTCCCCCTGGGCTCATCCCTCCGGCAGCCCCGGAGCCCCCCGGCCTTTCCCCGCCGTCTCCCGGGGAAGCCGCGCCGGGACCGGGCAGGGCTGCTCCGCGGGGCCCGTTCTTCTCCTCCTCCTCCTCCTCTCGGGCGGCGCTTCCTTCCTTCCCCCGCCGGGCTCCTCCGTCCTCCTGCAGGGGAGAGAGAGAGAGAGAGGCGGGTCACGGCTGCGTCCCCTTCCCCGTAGGGGAGGCCAAGGCCGAAGCCTCCGCCTCAAGAGGACCCGAAAGAGACCCTCCTGGACTGCAACTCCCAGCATTCACTGCGCCAAACCTGCATCATCCGGGCTTTTCTGTCGCCGATACAGGAAGCTTCTCTGTTGCCCGTTTCGTTTCCGGAAGTGGAGGCTTCGCGGCCTTTTTTCGTCCAGAAGTTCCGCCTCTTCCTGTGGAGGAACCGCCCCAAGGAGTCCTCCTGCCAATCGCCGCCCTCCCCAGAGCGACCAATCGGCGTCCGCCTTCCCCCAACGAGCCAGAGGGCGCCTGCGCGGTTCCGGGGGTTGTTCTGGTCCCGGGCGGAGCTGAGGCGGGGGGCTCCCCTTGAATTTGGGGGTCCGCTGTTCTCCCGCCTCCCCGCCCCGGATTCAGGCAGGCGGAGGTCCGAGGCCTTTGTGGGGCTGCGACCCTCCCCCTCCCTCCCCTCCCCCATCCAGGGTCCTTCCCTCGGCAAGGCGGGGGGGGGGGTTGGGGGGCCCCCAGGCAGGCGGGGCTGAAGGGGCTCCGCTTCCTCCTGGGGGGCTCCGGCCAGGCTCCTCCCTGCAGCTCCTGACCCCCCCAAAGCCCCCTTTGCCCATCTGCAGGGGGGGAATCCCCTCCAGGACCCCCCCTGAATATGTGGCCCCCTGAGGCCTCTGCTGACCCCCTGAGGCCGAAGCCTCCCGGAAGGCGAAGCTTTCCCTGCGTGGCCCCTCGGGAGGTTGGGGCCCTGGCAGCCCCCCCAGCTCTGCCCCCCTCCCCTGAAGAGCTGGAGGACCCCCACCGCCTTGCACCCCAAAGGCTGGAGGGGTTCCTGGTCCTGCGGCTCTCTTGCACTGCAGCTTCTCCTCGGCTGGGAGGGGATCCTGAGCCAGCAACTCCATAAGTTTTTCAACTTTTATGTCCCGGCCATGTCACCAAAAGAGCAATTTTTAAGATTTGAGATCATTTACCTGTTCTTGTTTTTGCAGTAAATAGCTGTTGTAATCTGATGCTGGAACCCAGTGAGGTCCTCAAGGTGTTTTCAGATCTATGTAGGAACGTCAGAATCCCTAGTATAGGTCTCCTGGGTGATCAGGGGGTTCGACTAGATGACCTCCACGGTCCCTTCCAACTCTGTTACTCATCTTGGCAGCTGGCGGAACAAGGAGGGAGGGAGGTCGAGAGCGCCATTTTGGCAGCTGGCGGAATAGCGCGAGGTTGCGGGCATCATTTGTACCCTGTGCCGTCAGCTGGGAAAGGGAAGGGATGAACGGGGCGGGGGTCACCTAGCTTAGAACGACCTGAAGGAGGAAGCAGTGCAACCCGATGCCTTGTTCACACGACCTGCTTCCCCACTCCTGGGTTTGCCCATCCAGACCCCAGTGCAAGCCAATTTATCCTGGCATAGACTAGCCCAGGGGTCTGCAAACTTGGCTCTTTTAAGACTTCTGATCTTCAACTCCCAGAGTTCCTTTGCTCCCACAGTAAAGCTGGCTGAGGAACTCTGGGAGTTGAAGTCCACAAGTCTTAAAAGAGCCAAGTTTGCAGACCCCTGGACTATTAGCCAAACTGAGCAGCCCGTGCAAATGTGCGGGGGCTTCCCTTGCCTGTGACGCTTATTGCATGGACTCACCTGAAAATTCCAACTGGGGACCTTCTCCAGCCAGATGACTCTCCGTCTGTATCTCGACAACCTTGGCTGATCTGGGAACCCAAACAGGATTAATGGGTGATTGGATGGGGGACCACCAGGAAATGCAAGAGATGCTGTCTAGCACTGGAAAGTTGTTTTTTTTTAAGGACCAGGTCAACCTGTGTTGCTGCACAGAAAATGCCTGGAAGTTGTTTGTGAAGATACAATTTGTTGAGTTTGACTATGGTTTGTCTGCTCAGCTGACTGAACATTTGATCTGGGAAAAAGTTAATTGAGAGTCCAGTCCGTTTAGCCCTAGGAGCATGGCAGGGACTGGATTTGGAAAGGCAAATGGCAAAAGCAATGATGGCTGATTGCTTAGGTGTTGCTCCCAAGAGAGCTGCAGACATGTCCCCCCTGTAACAGCATCACCCCAAGAATCGCATGGCTCACCCGACAAAGGTGCACAAATCTTTGAGGAGGGGGCTTTGCTCCTGGGCTGGCCAGTTAGGCTGTTGGTTGAGCCGGGGTGGGGGGAAGATTTCATTTTCAATACAATAAGTGCTTTGCCCAAAATGTTTTTTACATATTTTTTTCTGTTTTATTTTTCTCTTTTGTAAGCCACTCAGAGTCTCTGGGAGTTGGGCTTTTCTCCAAATGTAATAAAATAAATGGGCTGATCCCCCAAATTTCCTGCCCTTGGATATCCCAGAGAACCTCTTTGAAACTTCCCTGAGAGGATCCTGGACGTATGTAGGAAGTTCCAAATCCCTAGTATAGTTCTCCTGGGTGAGCAGGGGGTTGGACTAGATGACCTCCAAGGTCCCTTCCCAACTCTGTTACTGTTCCTTCCCTTGTCAGCTAAGAGAATAAGAACAACCGAGCTGGAAGGGACCTTGGAGGTCTTCTAGTCCAACCCATGCTGGAGCAGGAGATCTTATCCCAAAAGTGCTTTTTCAAGAGGCAACTGGAATTTAATAGCTTTTCTTTGAAGATGTTTCACTTGTCATCCAAGAAGCTTCTTCAGTTCTTTAGTACCAAAGAACTTTTTGGATGAGAAGCGAAACGCCTTCAAAGGAAAATCAGAAAATCCAGTTGCCTCTTTGGCTGCCCTTCAGTTCCAGGACATGTGGCAAGCCCCCCCCTTCCCTTCATCCCCCCCCCCCCCGAGTTTCCCCAGTTCCCTCTAACAGGAGGGTTCTAAATTTTTTTACAACAGGTTCTGTGGGTGTGGCTTATTTTGTGGGTGTGGCTTGGTGGTCATGTGACTGGGTGGGCGTGGCCAACTTGATGTCAGGTCAAAGGTTAGAGTGCCTGGCCTCTCCTCACCTGGCAGGTCTCAAGGAGATACAATTTCCTTGTCTTTATTTACTCCGACTGAACATGCAAAATATACCATTAAATCCTAGGTATATATGCCATATGTGTAGATACATATTACATAGTACAGAGTGTATAGGCACACAAGAAGATACATTATCTACTATGGATATATATACTGTACACACACACACACCCCTCTTCTAAAACTATAGACATTCATCCTCACTTACTACATTTGGAAAAACACACCCAGAGTCCACTTTCTGCCACACATTTCACTATAACTTCTGTACATTTAGAACATTACAAACACCTTCAGATGTTCTTCCTTAACTTGCATGTGACTGTTAGAGCCAGGAGAGATCCTGGATTGAGTAAAATGTGGTGAAACTCACTTAACAACGCTCTTGCTTAGCAACCAAAATTTTGGGCTCAATTCTGGTCATACGTGAAGGACTATCTGCCTCCCTCTGCATGGCAGCCTTGTCCTAGTAAACTCTCCTTTCTGGCAATTTTCCTCTCTGTTAGAGGCACCAAAATAATGTAGACGATGTAAGGTTTCCTGCTGGAGCAGGGGATTGGATTAGATGGCCTCTAAGGTCCCTTCAGCTTTAGATTGCTTTCAAAGTGTCTTCTGAAGCCAAGTCTAGTGCCAGGGTTTGTGGTCCTTCCTCTTCTTTCTCTCTCTGTTCCTTTCTCTTTCTTCTTTATCTCTTTCTCTCCCTTCCTTTCTCTTTTTCTTTGTCTCTCTTTTCTTTCTTTTTCTTGTCTCTCTCTTTTCTTTCTTTCTCTTTTTCTTTGTCTCTCTTTCTATCATTCTGTTTTCTCTCCCTCTCCTTTGTCTCTTTTTCTTTCTTTCGCTTTCTTTCGTCTCTCTTTTTCTTTCATTTTTTCTCTCTCTCCCTTTCCTTTCTTTTTTCTTGTCTCTCCCTTTTTTTCTCTTTCATTCTTTCTTTTCTCTCTTTCTTGTCTCTTCCTTTATTTCTCTTCTTCTCTTTCCTTCTCTTTCTCTTTCTTCTCTCACTTTCTTTCTTTCTTTCTCTCTCTCTCCCTCTCTTTCCCTCCCTCCCTCCTTCAAAGTCTAGGAGAGTGAGATCAGGAGGCCCGAGAAAAAGTGCTTAACAGCGATGGTGGCATCCAGAATGGGAGCTTCAGGCGGGGAGCTGCAGGTGGTGGCGGTGGCAACAATGGTGGTGGCAACGGCTGCTTACATTCCTCGGCAGCTGGTCCAGAGTCAGGAAGGCGAGCTGAGTTTTCAACCACTGCTGGAAAGCCGCTTTCTCTGCAGGCTGCAAAAAAGTGCCAGCAGAGAAATATGCTGTCGCCGCCATGTTCTTTGCGCATGTGCATCTCATTGGACTTGCAAGGCAATGTGAGGCTTGTGCGTGAAGAACATGGCAGCGACGAACATGGCGGCCAGGGCAAGCGACTAGTGAGGGGGTGTGGCCAGCCAGCTATTACTACCGGTTCTGCGGGCAACTACATTTTTTTATTACCAGTTCTCCCGAACCGGTGTGAACCAGTAGCAACCCACCACTGCTCTGTAACCCATTGGGTCCATCAGTCACTGGAGTAAGACCATACGAATGGGTCCAGTCTGCCTGCAGAAGGGGTAGAGCGGCATAACAGAATCTCACAGCCACCAAGTCATGATCTGACCTTGACTGGGGATAACAGTGGATTCCCCACTAGGTCACATTGCCATTGATCTGCTAACCAGTGTGTGACAACCACTGTTCTGAGTCGGGGCTGAGACGATCTGGGATGGGCCCATGAGTGCCATGATCTCTTAGATTGCTTCTGGAGCCAGGGATGGCAAACGGAAGCCCCCCCGGACCATCAGCCTGGAGAGCTCCACTGCCAACCCAGCTCGGGCAGGGAGGTGGCCATGCAGCAGGGCGCCTGGTACAGTAGCATCCAAGCCATCCCAGCTTCAGAAAGAAGGGTCTCCCAACCAGAAACCTGGGGAGCAAAGCCCCTGAATGCCAGGAGATTCTTGGACGACCAAGATGGGGCTTTTAGAATTTTATATGTCTATTTTAATTACTTAGCGTATTGAATCAGATTTTTAACTAATATTGTATTTTAACTTTTTTGGTATTTATGTTTTATTTGTGCTGTACACTGCCCTGAGTCCTCGGAGAAGGGCAATATAAAAATTTGAAAAATAAATAAATAAATAAATAAATAAACATCCCATAATATTAAGCATAACTATTGAAAAGGGCATTGTGTTAAAAGGAGAACATTTGCATGGGAAAAGGAATCACATAAATCTGTTGTGAAAAGGTACAATTTCAGCCAGTTGAAATGCCTAGCATGTACGATTGAAAAAGTTATTTCGAAGGTAGAAACTTGAGGGGGGAGGTGGTCCAATCCTCAATACCTATAAAACCTGATTCCAAGCAAAAACTACTGGGTAACCAGTCAAATAATGACGTAGAGAGTAAAAAGAAAGAAAAAGAAAAAAAGGAAAAACAGTGGAGAGGGATGGAAATAATGGAAAACCCAGATACAAAGCAGGAGGTATAAGAAACACACCCAAGACTCATAAAGGACTCAAATGCCTATCTACGAACGCTCAATAGAGAGGGTGAACTTGAAATACTAATACACGAAGGTACATATGATATAGTTGCTATTACTGAAACGGCATGACTGGGTTGGATGGATGGATTTGTAACTGGCTGACAAACTGCACTCAAGGGCTGGTCCTTAGTGGTAATCCATCTACATGGAGGGAAGGAAGCAGGGGGGTACCAGAAGGTTCCGTTTTAGGCCCAGGACTCTTCAATATCTTCATAAACGACTTAAATGGAATAGACGTGGGACTCATCGAATTTACTAAGCAGGTAGGAATAGCCAGCACCCTAAATTACAGGCTCAAGATCCAGATAGATGACAAACTCCCACAATGGGCCTTATCCAACAACATGAAATTTAATGTGGAAACAAGCAAGGTTTTACACCTGGGCAGAAAAACCAAAGTACAATTAGGCAAAACCTGGTTTTAAAAAATGTAATTGTGAGAGGGACCTTGGACTCTTAGTGGACGATCACTTAAATAGGAGTAAGCAATGACCAGCAGCAGCCAAAAAAAGTCTGGGTTGTATAAACAGAGGCGTAGAATCAACATCACTTGAAATATTAGCACCACTTTATAAAAAAAGGTGCACTTAAATACTACAATCAGTTTTGATCACCACATTACAAAAAGTTGTTGAGACTTTGGAAACAGTGCAAAGAGCAACTAGGATGATTAAGGGGCTGGAGACTCAAGCATATGAAGAACGGTTGGGGGAACGGGATATGGCTAGTCTAGAGATAAGGAGGACAAGGGGTGACACGATAGCACTCTTCCAATATTTGACAATTAACCAGTGGAACAGCTTGCCTTCAGAAGTTGTGGGTGCTTCATCATTAGATGTTTTTGAGAATAGCCACTTGTTTCAAACTGTAGAGGGTCTCCTGCTTGAGCGGGGGGTTGGACTCGAACTCCTCCCAAGGTCCCTTCCACCGCTGTTATTCTGCTATCATTATTCTATTGCTTTGCATGTGCTCTGAGAACTTCTGCACAAGAAGAAAATTCCTTGTGTGTCTAATCAAACTTAACTAAACCAATTATTCAGTTGATCTCCATTGTGTTTAATTCAATTACTCAGACATGTATCAGACTGAAGGTCTTTGCACACTCAGGCATATGTAGCATTTCCTCCCCCCCGCCCCATGTGAATCCTTTGATGTTGATGAAGATGTCCACATCAGTAAAGCTCTTTCCACAATCAAGGCATTCATATGGTTTTCCTCGTGTGGATTCCTTCATGTGAATAAAGATTCTGCTTTGAACTGAAACTTTCCCAACACTCCAGGCGTTCCTGTGATTTTTCTCCTGTATGAATCCCTTGATGTCCATACAGAGTTCCTTTCCTATTGAAAGCCTTTCCACATTCCAGGCATTTATAGGGTTTCTCTCCTGAGTGGATTCTTTGATGTATGTAAAAGTTTCCTCTCTGATTGAAGCTCTTTCCACACTCCAGGCATTGATACGGTTTCTGTCCAGTGTGGATTCTTTGATGAATGTAAAGGTTTCCTGCCCGATTGAAACTCTTTCCACACTCCAGGCATTTATGTGGCTTTTCTCCTGTGTGAATCCTTTGATGTACATAAAGGGTGCTCCTATGACTGAAGCTCTTTCCACACAGCAGGCATTTATGAGGTTTTTCTCCTGTGTGGATCCATTGATGTTTGTGGAGATTTCCACTGTCAGTAAAGCTCATTCCACACTCCAAGCATTTATATGGTTTTTCTCCCGTGTGGATTCTTTGATGTGTATAAAGACGTCCCTTCCGAGTGAAGCTCTTCCCACAATCTAGGCACTTATGCAGTTTCTGTCCGGAGTGGCTTATTTGATGTCTATTGAGGGTGCTCTTGTGAGTGAAGCACTTTCCACACTCCAGACATTTAAATGGTTTCTCTGCTTTGTGGCTTCTTAAATGGCTTTTAAGATATGCATTTGTTTTGAAAGATTTTTCACATTCTGTGCATTGATATTTCTTTTCTCCTGCGTGGATTCTTTGGGGATTGTTGAGTGTTTTGTCCATTCTCTCACTGAAGCTGTTTCCATACCCCAGGTGGTTTTCCTGTTTCTCTCCTAAGTGGACTCTTTGATGTGTGATAAGATGTCCTGTGTGATTCAAGTTTTTTCCACTTTCCAGGCATTTATATGGTTTTTCTCCTGTGTGAATCCTTTGATGGCTATATAGGGATGTTTTACTACTGAAGCTGCTTTCACATTCCATGCATGTATAAGGTTTCTCTCCAGTGTGAATTCTTTGATGGTCACGAAGGCGTCCAAGTATAGTAAAACTCTTTCCACACTTGAGGCATTTATAGGGTTTTTCTCGTGTGTGAATACTTTGATGCTTGTAAAGGTTTCCACCATCAGTAAATCTCTTTCCACACTGCAGGCATTTATAAGGTTTTTCTCCTGTGTGGATCCTTTGATGTACATAAAGGCTGTTCCTATGACTAAAGCTCTTTCCACACTCCAGGCATTTATGAGGTTTTTCTCCTGTGTGGATCCTTTGATGTCTATAATGACTGCTCCTCTGACGGAAGCTCTTTCCACACTCAAAGCATTTATAAGGTTGTTCTCCTGTGTGGATCCTTTGATGTTGATTAAGATCTCCTCTCTGACTGAAGTTCTTTCCACACTCAATGCATTGATATGGGTTTCCAACTGAGTGGTTTTTTAGATGGTTTTCAAAATGTCTATTTGTTTGGAAGGATTTTTCACATTCTGGGCATTTATATGATTTTTCTCCTGTGTGTATCCTTAGATGGCTTTCCAGATCTCCATTTCGTTTGAAAGATTTTTCACATTCCGGGCACTGATATTTCTTTTCTTCCTCATGGATCCTTTGGGGAGTCTGGTGTCTTCCAAAGGAGCCTCCGCCCTCCAGGCATTTATTTGGTTTCTCTCTCCAATGGATCCTTTGATGTTTATAAAGGCTGCTCCTCTGACTGAACCTCTTTCCACACTCCAGGCATTTATAAGGTTTTTCTCCTGAATGGATTTTTAGATGTCTATTGAAGCTGCTCCTATAATAGAAGCTGATTCCACACTCCTGGCATTTAAATGGTTTCTCTTCTAAGTGGATGTTTAGATGGTTTTTCAGATTTCTATTATTTTTGAAGGATTTTTCACATTCTGGGCATTCATATTTCTTTTCTCCGGAGTGGATTTTTAAATGGTTTTCAAGATTTCCATTTCTTTTGAAGGATCTTCCACATTCGGGGCACTGATGTTCCTTTCCTCCCTCCTGGATCCTCGGGGGCCTCCCGGGTCTTCCGAAGGAGCCTCCGCCCTCCAGGACCGTCTCGGGGTCTCCGCCCGTTTCCTCCTCCCCGCATCGCCCTCCAGGCAGCCGCCTTTCCCGGCCTCCCCCTGGGCTCAGCCCTCCTGCAGCCCCGGAGCCCCCCGGCCTTTCCCCGCCGTCTCCCGGGGAAGCCGCGCCGGGACCGGGCAGGGCTGCTCCGCGGGGCCCGCTCTCCTCCTCCTCTCGGGCGGCGCTTCCTTCCTTCCCCCGCCGGGCTCCTCCGTCCTCCTGCAGGGGAGAGAGAGAGAGAGGCGGGTCACGGCTGCGTCCCCTTCCCCGCAGGGGAGGCCCAGGCCGAAGCCTCCGCCTCTCACGGGCCTCCCTCCCAGGACTCCCTTGTCCGAAGAGCGACTCCCAGCAGCCCCCGCGCCTTACCTGCATCCGTGAGCCACTGTCGCCAAAACACAAACCTACTTCCGTCGCTCTTCAGATTGCGCATCTGTGGGCGTGGCCTCTTCCTCTCCTCCCCTGTAGCTTCCGTATATTCCTCCGATTGCGAAACTTGAGAAGAAAACTCTCTCTGAAGGACCGGGTGCATATTTGCATGCGGCCGCCTTCTACGCCATCCCATTGGCGGGACCGCTTTGTAACCCCGCCCCTCGCTCCTTACTGGAGTGACGCCCTCGCACTCGGCGTCTGGGCTCCTCCCCCGCTTTGGCTCCGCCCCTTCGCTGCTGGCTCTTCCCAATTTTTTCCCTTCGCCCTCCGCGGCTCTTCCAGGGCGGCCTGTCCGCCCTCCGCCCCCCACCTTCGTTCGCTCCCCTCCGCTTGGTCCGTTTTCGCAGAGGGGCTGCAGCCTTCCCTTCGCCCGGCCTACCTCGCAGGGTTGTGCGGCAGGGAGACCGAAGTGTGTGTGGGCGGGGGAGTCCTGATTGCCGCCCGCAAAGCTCCTAAGGGGGGTCGTTTGGGTTGCTCTATTCCAGGGGTCTGCAAACTTGGCTCTTTTAAGACTTGCGGACTTCAACTCCCAGAGTTCCTCAGCCAGCAAAGCTGGATGAGGAACTCTGGGAGTTGAAGTCTGCAAGTCTTAAAAGAGCCAAGTTTGCAGACCCCTGCCCTATTCTAATCTATTCTTTCTCCCCCAGCCCCTTCCTGCTCTTCTTCTTCCCCACCTCTTGCCCTTCTGGTGACCCCACCCTTTTTCCTTCCCCACCCCTCCCTTCTTTCCCCACCTCCTGCCCCTCCCTTGTTGCCCCCTACGTCTCCTGTTCCTCCCCCGCGCCGCCTTTCTGGTGCCCCTCACCCCCTGCACCTCCTCTTCTTCCTCTTTTGTAGAAAAAAGGGGAGAAATGGGCAGTTTTAGGTGGTCACCACCTACAGACATATTCCTGGCATTGTTGGGTGTAGAAAAGGTGGAGCAAGTGAGGTTTGATAGGCACCTGCCATCTCCATTGGAATTCTGATGGCTTTATGACCTCACCCATGCAGGCTAAACTGCCAGTTATTAGAATGAAGATGCCGTCCAAAGGGGTAGGTTGGGTTTCAGAAAGGCTCCTGGACTCGGGGGAAGCTTCCCTGTAGCAAATTTATCGGACTTTTATTCCAAGGGTGAAAATGCCAATTCCTCAGTTCAATTTCCCTTCTTAGGAAAGGAAAGCTGGGTGAAGATGTGCTCCAGAGAACACCCCACTCCCTTCCTTGTTCCTTTTAATTAGTTCTTGATAGCTTTTAATCATGTGGGATGGTTGCTACTAAACCCAAGCCCTCCCACTTTAGAATGGAGCTGAAAAGAGCTGAATTACCCTATACATTATTGCCCTATAGAATAGAATAGAATAGAATAGAATTTTTATTGACCAAGTATGATTGGACACACAAGGAATTTGTCTTGGTGCATATGCTCTCAGTGTACATAAAAGAAAAGATACGTTCATCAAGGTACAACATTTACAACACAATTGATGGTCAATATATCAATATAAATCATAAGGATTGCCAGCAACAAGTTAGAGTCATACAGTCATAAGTGGAAAGAGATGGGTGATGGGAACGATGAGAAGATTAATAGTAGTGCAGATTCAATAAATAGTTTGACAGTGTTGAGGGAATTATTTGTTTAGCAGAGTGATGGCCTTCGGGAAAAAACTGTTCTTGTGTCTATGTCAAGCTACCTCCGACAATATAAAAGGAAAGAATTCACCTTGACTTCATTTGGAATGAAAACAAGTACTTTTACTTTTACAGTCTGGTTAGCAGCCAAGCAAAGCTGGAACTGAGACAAAATATGGCTAACATATCATATCCCCCCAATTGTCCCTCCTCCTCCAGGAGGTCAGGGTGGTCTGGTCCAATGCCAACTCCTTCACGGCCCCTCGTGGTAATCTTCTTCCACAGGTCTCTGGATGTCAGTCAACTTAGGAATGCAGTGTCGGTTAGAACAGCCATGATAACACTCAGTAGTTAATTATCCCTCCCACCTGTTATGTCAGCCGACATAAGTAATAGGCTCCTCTCCCTCACCCCGACACATCTCATTTCCTTACAGTTTAAACAATAAACATTTTACATTCTATCTACTGGTATAGTCATTCAAAAGTATATGAAAATTGGAGTGGAGGCTGACAGTCTAGTTGTTCTGGTGTGCAGTGCTCTATAGCGTCGTTTTGAGGGTAGGAGTTGAAACAGTTTATGTCCAGGATGCGAGGGGTCTGTAAATATTTTCACGGCCCTCTTCTTGATTCGTGCAGTATACAGGTCCTCAATGGAAGGCAGGTTGGTAGCAATTATTTTTTCTGCAGTTCTAATGATCCTCTGAAGTCTGTGTTTTTCTTGTTGGGTTGCAGAACCGAACCAGACAGTTATAGAGGTGCAAATGACAGACTCAATAATTCCTCTGTAGAATTGGATCAGCAGCTCCTTGGGCAGTTTGAGCTTCCTGAGTTGGCGCAGAAAGAACATTCTTTGGTGTCCTTTTTTAATGATGTTTTTGATGTTGGCTGTAGCATTTTAGACCATTTTTATGACAGTTGCAGTGCCCCAGGGTCACGTGATCACCTTTTGTGACCTTCCCACAACCAAAGCAGAGTGGGAAATCAGATTCACTTAACAACTTTTGTTACTAATTTAACCCTTGCAGTGATTCACTTCCCGAATGTGACAAGAAAAGTCATAAAATGGGGCAAAAGTCACTTAACCAATTTCTCACTGAACAACATCAATTTTGGGCTCAATTGTGGTTGTCCGTCGAGAGCAACCTGTAAAGGGAATCGTAAAATGGTGCTGTTCAGAGGTTTACTTAGTCTTGAATGTTTGGGCTGACACTCAAGTTAACAAAGATTGAGATGGCAGTGAAGGGTGAGAGTTATTATTGAGTCTTATTGAGCTGTAATTACATCTGGGATAAATATTCAGGTACTTTCTTAGCCCTTGACAAACCCTTCTGCATTTCATCACGAAGCATTTTAAGAAGCTGTCAGTTTTGAAAGACAAATTTTCTGTTTGCTTCTTAACTGCCACATATTTTAGCTGGGGAAGTTGGGAGGGGGTGGTTGTTGGAGCGGTAAAAAGTTAGCCATAACATCATTCCGTATTCAAGGACTTTTGCCTGCGTGTGATGTAGCCTGCCTGAAGATTGTATCCAATTGAGTGTGAAGAGTTGATTGGACAATGGGATGAACTTGTGGGTGTGGGGCAGGGCTGTGAACTCTCAACTGGGTGTGGAAAACCTGGAAGCTTTCAGTTTCGGGTTTTCCCAGCTGTGCCAACATGACATCCCTAATAAATTGGAACTTTGAGGAACCTCAAGCCTCAGCTTTATTTCGTTGGGGGTGTTCCTTGGAACCCTGACATTAGTCCTGGTAACAGAGTGGTTAAAATGCATTATTGCAGGCACACGCACACTGCCCACAGGCTGGAGTTTGAGCCTGACGGTACTGATTCAGCTCTCCATGCTTTTCAAGACGGGTAAAAAGAGAATTGTTGGAGACAAAATGGAAATGTGGGTAGTCCTTGGCTTACGACAGTTCACTTAGTGATCGTTTATAGTTACAACAGCACTGAAAAAAGTGACTTGGGACCGTTTTACCTCTGTAGCATACCCACGATCATGTGAAGAAACTTCAGATGCTTGGACACTGGTTCATACTTATGACCGTTGCTGTCCCGTGATCCTCTTTTGCGACCTTCTGACCAGCAAAGTCGATGGGGAAGCCAGATTTGCTTCACAACCAGATTACTGACTTATCAACTTCAGTGGCAAAAATGGTTGTAAAATGGGGCAAAACTCCCTTATCAGATGTCTCACTTAACATAAATGTTGGGCTTAATTGCAGTCATAGCTCAAGGATCACGTATAATGCTTACTTTCTAAACCGCCCACAGGAAGTGCCATGGGGCAGAATATAAGCCTAAATGCTATTATTTTTAGTGACGCTGTTGTAGCCGAAGGACCTTCCACACTCAGGCACCTTTATGGTCTTCCTCCCATGTGAATCCTTTGATGTTGTCAGAGATATCCACTAAGCTAAAGCTCTTTCCACAGTCAAGGCATCTGTATAGTTTCTCCCCTTTCCACCCTCCATGTGGTGAGCACTGGTAAGAAGGAGGGTTCGTTCATAAGACACCATTGGGGGGGCATGAAATTTAACAGGGTTCTTCTTGGCCCCGGTTTGGAGCCACATGTAGGAGTATGGTCTGGAAAGAACCACGGAAGGTGCCAAAGTGAGATGTGTCAGCGTGGCCCTCCACTTCACAGTGGAGAAACACTCTCCACAATGATGATACCCTGGAGCTGAGAAACTTCAACCCCTTCATGGTGTGCTCTGCAATTGGTTCAAGGACCCCCCGCCTGGCCAACCATGAAGCTGGAGGTTGCATCAAGACCATCAGCCAGGGATAGAGAGGAGTGGCCGAGTACATCCGGAAGTTTCGTGACCTGCCTTGCAGGTTCACTGCCTGGCCACAAGACATCCTGGTTGGCTACTTCCAAGATGGGCTGAATGATGTCAGGGTCAAGAACTATTGTAAACTATTGTAAACTGACACTTTGCAACAGGGAAAATAAGTTTTTAGACATTTTTATTATTTAACAAACAAAAATCATGGACATGAGAGACTCACATTATAGTGACTTGCAAAACATGTTATATATTTGAGCTTTTTCCCACAGACTACTCAGACTGTATATTTATCAAATGTAAAATCCTATGAATTACTAGAAGAAAAAGGATCTAGCAGCAACTCCATTTGGAAACTCAATGAACAAAGTGAGACAACTATACCAAAATTAAACACAATAGAGAGCAAACCACTTCTTTTTTAAAAAAATTATATTTTTTGTGTGTAGATACATTGATGTGAATAAAGGTTCTGCTTTGACCTGAAACTTTTCCAACAGTTCAGGCATTTATATGGTTTTTCTCCTGTGTGAATCATCTGAAGTCTACAAAGAGAGCTCCTCTCATATTGAAACACATTCCACATTTCAGGCATTTATAGAATTTTTCTCTAGTGTGGATTCTTTGATGTTGACAGAGGTTTGCATCCTTAGTAAAGCTCTTCACACACTCAAGGCATTTACCGTGTTTCAGTTGATTACCTGTGTAACCAGCAGGTGGCAGTACAGGTGGGGGGCAAGGCAGGCTATTGGGCTGTACCACATCGGCATGCCACGAGTTGCTGGGCTGGAGCTGTGGCCGGCCATGGGAGGCTCATCTTCCCACGCCGACCCTGGCAGAGGTGCAAAGGAAGGAAGATGACCTCGATGCGCTGTGTGAGCTGCAGGCAAGCTGAGAGATGAAAAGTTGAGCCTCCCGCAGCAGGCTTTTTCAAGGTCTGTGCAGCGCATCGGGATTGCTTGACAAACTCCCTGCGCCTCTGTCTCTGTCTCCTGCCAGTGTCGCTGCGTGAAGATGAGCCTTCCACGGCCAAATGCTGCTCTGTTAGACTGTCGGCGTTCCTACGGCAAGCACGGGAAACCCTGCCTCCCCCCCCAACTCCGCTTCCACCTGCTGCTTGCACAGATAAATCAACTCACCTGTGCTGTGAGGGCTGCCGCTGCTGCCAGACACCATCATACAACATGGATTTGCCACCTCCTGTGCTGGCCATGTCCATCTCCCTTCCCTAGGGGTTATTTTTTGGGGGTAGGGCTTATATTAGGCAGACGCTTAAAAATCAGGCTAGGGCTATTTTGGGGGAAACACTGTATGTGATGTTTCTCCTGTGTGGATTCTTTGATGCCTATAAAGACTTCTGTTTGCAGAGAAACTCTTTCCACACTCTAGACATTTATATGGTTTGTCTCCTGAGTGGATTCTTTGATGTATGTAAAGGTTTCCTCTCCGATTGAAGCTCTTTCCACACTGCAGACATTTATGTGGTTTTTCTCCTGTGTGGATCCTTTGATGTGTATACAGGGTTCCTCTCATATTGAAACACTTTCCACATTCGAGGCATTTATGTGGTTTTTCTCCTGTGTGAATCATTTGATGTCTATACATAGTTCCTCTCATATTGAAACACTTTCCACATTCGAGGCATTTATGAGGTTTTTCTCCCGTGTGGGTCCATTGATGTTTGCGGAGATTTCCACTGTCAGTAAAGCTCATTCCACACTCTAAGCATTTATATGGTTTTTCTCCCGTGTGGATCCTTTGATGTGTATAAAGACGTCCCTTCCGAGTGAAGCTCTTTCCACAATCTAGGCACGTATGCAGTTTCTGTCCGGAGTGGCTTATTTGATGTCTATTGAGGGTGCTCTTGTGAGTGAAGAACTTTCCACACTCCAGACATTTAAATGGTTTCTCTGGTGTGTGGATTCTCAGATGGTTTAGAAGACCTCTATTTGTTTTGAAAGATTCTTCACATTCTGTGCATTGATATTTCTTTTCTCCCTCGTGAATTCCTTGGGGATTCCCGAGTCTTTCGTCTGCTCTCTTCTCATTGAAGCTTTTTCCACATCCCAGGCGGGTTTCCTGTTTCTCTCCTAAGTGGACTCTTTGATGTGTAATAAGGTGTCCTGTGTGATTGAAGCTCTTTCCACATTCCAGGCATTTATATGGTTTTTCTCCAGTGTGAATCCTTTGATGTTTACGGAAGTTTCCACCATCCATAAACCTCTTTCCACAGTCCAGGCATTGATACGGTTCCTCTCCTGAATGGATCCTTTGATGTAGATGAAGGTTAGTCTTCTGGCGGAAGCTTTTTCCACATTCCAGACAGTTATACGGTTTTTCTCCTGAGTGGATTCTTCTATGTCTATAAAGGCTGCTCCTCTGACAGAATCTCACTCCACACTCCAGGCATTTATACGGTTTCTCTCCTGAGTGGATCCTTTGATGTAGATGAAGGTTGCTCCAATGACCAAAGGTCTTTCCACACTCCAGACATTTATACGGTTTTTCGGCTGAGTGGGTTCTTCTATGTCTATAAAGGCTGCTCATATCATTGAAACTCTTTCCACACTCCAGGCATTTATTCGGGTTGTCACCTGACTGGACTGTTTGATGTCTACAAGGGCTGCTCCCATCATTCAAGTTCTTTCCACACTCCAAGCAATTATTTGGTTTCTCTCCCAAGTGGATTCTTTGATGCCTGCTAAAGCTGCTCCTGTGATTGAAGCTCATTCCACACTCCATGCATTTATGAGGTTTCTCTCCTGAGTGGATTGTTAGATGGCTTTGAAGATGGTCTTTTCTTCTGAAGAATTTTTCACATTCTGGGCATTGATATTCCTTTTCTCCTGAGTGGATGCTTAGATGGAGTTGGAGATGTCCATTTCTCTTGAAGGTTTTTTCACATTCCGGGCACTGATATTTCTTTCCTCCCTCCTGGATCCTTTGGGGACTCCCGGGTCTTTCAAAGGACCCTCCCCCCTCCAGGCATTTATTCGGTTTCTCTTCTGAGTGGATTCTTAGATGTTTTTCAAGGATTTGAATTGTTTGGAAGGATTTTTCACATTCCCAGCATTGATACGTTTTTCGTAAATGGATTCTCTTATGTCTATAGAAGCTGCTCATATGATTGAAGCTCTTCCCACACTCAAAGCATCTGTGAGGTTTCTCTCCTGTGTGGATTCTTAGATGGTTTTCAAGATCATTATTTGTTCTGAAGGATTTTTCACATTCCCGGCACTGATATTCCTTTTCTCCTGAGTGGATGCTTAGATGTCTGTAAAGGCTTTCCCTCACACTGAAGCTCTTTCCACATTCCAAGCATTTATGTGGTTTCTCTCCTGTGTGGATCCTTTGATGTGTATTAAGGCTTTCCCTCAGATTGAATCTCTTTCCACACTCCAAGCATTCGTATGGTTTCTCTCCGGAATGGATCTTTTCATGTCTAGAAAGGTTTCCCAACTGACTGAAACTCTTTCCACACTCCAGGCATTTATGAGGTTTTTCTCCTGAGTGGATTCTTAGATGTTTTTCAAGATGGTCGTTTCTTTTGAAGGATTTTCCACATTCCGGGCATTCATATTTCTTTCCTTCCTCCCCAGATCCTTTTGGGAAGGGGTCGCCGCCCGTTTCCTCCTCCCCGCATCGCCCTTCAGTCAGACACCTTTCCCGAGCTCCCCCTGGGCTCATCCCTCCGGCAGCCCCGGAGCCCCCCGGCCTTTCCCCGCCGTCTCCCGGGGAAGCCGCGCTGGGACCGGGCAGGGCTGCTCCGCGGGGCCCGCTCTCCTCCTCCTCTCGGGCGGCGCTTCCTTCCTTCCCCCGCCGGGCTCCTCCGTCCTCCTGCAGGGGAGAGAAAGAGAGAGACGGGTCACGGCTGCGTCCCCTTCCCCCATGGGAGGCCCAGGCCGAAGCCTCCGCATCTTGCGGACCCGAAAGAGACCTATTCAGATTGCCACTCCCAGCATCCCCTGCGCCAAACCTGCATCATCCGGGCTCCTCTGCCGCCGATTCAGTCAGCTTCCTTCTTCTCTGTTTAGTTTCCGGAAGTGGTGGGTGTCCCTGTCGTTACGCTCTTCCAGTTAGGAAGGGCGAAACTCCGCCCGTTTCCTCTGGAGAGACCGCCCCAAGCGGTCCTCCTGCCAATCGCCGTAGTCCCTAGAACGCCCAATCGGCGGCTTCCTTCCTTTATTGAGCAAGATGGCGCATGCGCGTTGCCAAGTGGGATTGTTATGGTTCCCGGCAGTGGTGGGCCGAGGAGGTCCCCTTGAATTTTGGGGTCCGGTCTTCTTCCCCCACTCCCCGCACCCAGGCAGGGGGAGGTTTGGGGGGGCACTTTTGAGGCTGTGGCTTTCTCCCCACCATCGGAGTTTTCCCCATAGGCAAGGAACGGGGAGGGTGGGGCACCTTTCCTGTGGAGGGACCGCCCCAAGGAGTCCTCTGGCCAATGGCCGCCGTCCCCAGAGCGACCAATCGACGCTCTCCATGTTCAGTCGGCGCCTGCGCGGTGATGAGTACCCTCTTGGTCAGGCACAGAGTGGCGTATGTGGGGGTGTGTGTCTCCCTTTGACCTTTAGGATCTCGTCTTCTCCCCCTTCCTCCCCCCCCCCATTTAGGCAGGGGGAGGTTGAGGGGCCCTTTTGTGCTGTGGCTTTTCCCCTCCCCACATTCGGGGGGGGGGTCTCTCTCTGCCTCCAGGCAGCGAACCAACTTCCCCCATCCATCCAACTTCCCCCCCCCAGACTCCTTTGCAAATCTGCAGGGGGGGGGGAAATCCCCTCCAGGACCCCCCCCCCTTAATATGTGGGGAAACACCCCCCCCCCGGTTCTGCTGGCGCCCTGAGGTCGAAGCTCCCTGCAATGGATCCTGCAAATGCAAAAACTGCAACTGTAATTCATGGGGGGGCGGGGTGGGTGGGTGGAGAAGCTGCTGTTTCTGCTGCCCCGCCAGCTGTGCCTGCAAAGGCCCTTCTTTGAACCAATGCAGCTGCTGCTCCTGAGCCCTGGCCACTGCTTTTTGTAACTTTGTTATATATATATAGAAAAGTTTTTATTGTTTTTACAACAAACATAAAAATCTCATCAATCCAATTACAACGTGTTGGTGGGGTGTTTACATATCTTCTTGTGCAATTTCAAAAAAAACCCTTCTCGTTCATCTGTCTTACATTGTCCAAGTCTCTTACTCATTCAATTTTTAATTATACAATAGTATTTTTTCTAATAACGTTATTCATTTCATTCTCCTAAATTAGTTTAACTCAAGTTCCTTCTCTTGACCTCTACCTTTTTAAACTCTTTTTCTAGTATCTCTTTCCTTCTAACCAGTGATAAAATAAATCCCATATTCTTCTTGTTCTCTAATTTCAAATGTCAGTTTACTCATCTTTGCACATTCCATCATCTTCCTAATAATTTCATCTTGCAACTTTGCTAAATCTCTTGTGCAGTAAAATACGATTTTTCAGGCTACAATAATTCCAGACAGGTGGGAATCTGCTGCCTTTGGAGGAACTGGGAAGGTTCTTTGTTGGCTTTTTAATGTTTGTTTGTTTTTTGCTCTGAAGCATGTGTAGTTGTGTAAATGTCATGCATGCGTATGTTCCCCACACTTGTAATCGTGTTAAATTTTGGGAGTCCAAGAATCTGAAGCATGGGGCCTAATTGGGGGGCCAGTTTGGAAAGGGGTGGGCAACAGCTTCTCCTTTATCATTCTCTGCCCGTTTTCAGGCAATGAAAGGTATATTAGCTCTTTTAACATGGCAGTCTACGCCTCTTTTTTAAGATTAAGAATGCTTGTTTTTCCCTTCTTGACTCTTTATTTCAGGGGTCTCCAACCTTGGCAACTTTAAGACTTGTGGACTTCAACTCCCAGAGTTCCTCAGCCAGAAAAGCTGGCTGAGGAACTCTGGGAGTTGAAGTCTGCAAGTCTTAAAATTGCCAAGGTTGGAGACCCCTGCTTTATTTGGTATGTGAGAACTTTTTTTTTAATAAAAATATTTTCTATTTTTTATATACATATTGTAAATGTACATTTTCTTATTCATAGATAATCATACATGTTCTCTCTAAAGAAAGCACAAAAATAAAACATTTTAATTTCATTTGGAGTTGCTCTTCTACCCTTTCTTTCCCTCCGTTTTACAACTAATCTTTTTCCTTTTCCTTCCCTCCTCCTCCTCCTTTCCTACCTTCTTTCTCCTCCTCTCCTTCCTCATACCTCCTTCCCTTTCCTCTCCCCCACTCCTCTTTCCCTCCTTTTTCACCTTCTCTCCTGCTATTGTCGCCTAACTTATCTTTATCTTCTTCACCTCCTCTATCTTGCCTTCTATTCCTCTCTTCTTTCTTTCTTCTTTGTTGTATGATATTTCCCTTGTTTGGTATCCGAGCAACTCCAATCTTTTGATAATATATACTTTCTTTTCAGTTTCTTTTCTATTTTACTCAATTTATCATTTCATAATTCTACATTTATATCTATAATCTTCTCTTCTTCTTCCCCCCAATCCCCCTTTTCCATTTACTCTGGCGATATCTGGGTTTCTATTTCTTCATAACCGTTTCTCTCATTTATTTTCCATTTATTAACACTATCATCTAATGTTGCATGGGCCAGGAGGCTGAAGATGATTGAGAATCAACAGCATAGAATGTCCAGAATCAACAGCATTAGAATCAACAGCACTTTATTGAGCATCAGACAAAGTTTATATAGTTTCTCTGTTTCTCATGTCTCACCTAACATACGTGTTACTTCATTATTGGTTAATTGGTCTCCAAGGCACAATAATTGGTTAGTAATTACATCATTGGCTTTTCGTGAGAATACGTGTTCATGCTAGAAAGCAAATGCAACAGTGTTTCAGGGCTATAACTTTGTTTCATCCTGTATTGTATATGCTGGGAATGCTGCTTAAATGAGGTTTGCCATCCAAGATAAGAGCGGTACCCACATTCCAAAATGCATACATGATGAATAGCAAAATGTTAGCCTTTCACAAACCCTTCAATCTTTTTCATCATTTCAGTTTATCTAACTTGCTTTTTCAGCAACTATTCTGAGTGTCTTTGAATACATTTGCAAACTTTCTTTTAAGAAAGACACAAACTCAGGTGGGAAAGACTGATGTAGCCCATATATTTATCCATTGTGGATTGTTATCTAGAATCAATATTCAATATTCAAATTCACAAGCAATCAGTGTATTTTATTGTTTCATCATTTGTTTACTGACACTGAATGTATGTATCATTTGTTTCTGTATCCTCTTAAAAGACATGACACCAACCCTTAATAAATGTTTTTGCTTTGCTTGAATTATTTCACGATCTGTATTTTCAGGTGGGCAAACCATTTGTAACAGTTAAGTCTCAAATTCAGGTAATCAAGTCCTTTTCAGTTCCCCACCAAAATTGGTGCCTGAGTTTGGAGATTAATAGAATAGAATAGAATAGAATTTTATTGGCCAAGTGTGATTGGACACACAAGGAATTTGTCTTGGTGCATATGCTCTCAGTGTACATAAAAGAAAAGATACGTTCATCAAGGTACAACATTTACAACACAATTGATGATCAATATATCAATATAAATCATAAGGATTGCCAGCAACAAGTTATAGTCATACAGTCATAAGTGGAAAGAGATTGGTGATGGGAACTATGAAACGATTAATAGTAGTGCAGATTCAGTAAATAGTCTGACAGTGTTGAGGGAATTATTTGTTTAGCAGAGTGATGGCCTTCGGGAAAAAACTGTTCTTGTGTCTAGTTGTTCTGGTGTGCAGTGCTCTATAGCGTCGTTTTGAGGGTAGGAGTTGAAACAGTTTATGTCCAGGATGCGAGGGATCTGCAAATATTTTCACGGCTCTCTTCTTGATTCGTGCAGTATACAGGTCCTCAATGGAAGGCAAGTTGGTAGCAATTATTAAGACATGATTTAAAACATTCAAACAATAATTAAAAGTAACAGGAAAAAGAACTTGGTGTTCTCATTTTCTCCCTGCTTCCCTTTCCTAAGAAGGGGCAAAATAATCATTTTCGCCCTTGCAATACAACTTTGATAAATTGGCTGCAAATAGAGGGAAGATTTTCTCAAGAGTCCAGGAGCCCTTCTGAAGACTGACTTACCTCTTGGATGACATCTTCACTCTGACAGTGACCGACAGTTTAGCCTACATGGATGAGGTCACAAAGTCATCAGAATTCCAATGGAGATGACAGGTGGCTACAAAAGCTCACCTGCTCCACCTTTTCTACACACAACATTGCCAGGCAAATGTCTGTAGTAGGTGACCAAACCAATAACTAAAGTGGCCCATTTCTGACAAAAGGTAGATTTTTGGAGGTAGACTGCCTCTGTCATGGGAAGCTCCACTCATTAACGTAGTTCTGGATGAACTTCCCATCACGTTCCCTTTTTTGTTGCTATTCTGTTTTGTTTTATTCCATCATCCCAGGTGAGCTCCTTCCATTATTTCTGCCTAGGTGCAGATACCTTTTTCTGAACACCTGGGTTCTTGAGATGGAAGTAGATCAGAGCTGCAGGTCTGCCAGACAGAAACGGGGCAGCAAAGGACAGGACTTTGTGCCATCTGCTGACCCTCAGGACTCTTAGCAGCTCAGCCACAGCCTTTCCTTGGAGTGCCCCTCCTAGCCTGCCTTCCTGCCAAGCAGGTGATGCACTGGTTCTCAAATTAGAGCCTCACAATAACCTGCCCATGTAGTCTGGCCAAGATGCTCTAGAACCTGAGGTATCTTGTCCAGCCAGCCCCGTAAATTTTGATTCAATTCACACACTATTCACTCCATAGGACGTACCAGCCATATTCAGATGTCAAGAGAAGAAAAGGAGAAGAGAAGAGAATAGCTTTATTGGCCAAGTGAGGAATTTGTCTTTGGTGCATATGTTCTCAAGTGTAAATAATAATAATAACAACAACAACAACAGGTACTCGGAAAATTATATATTTTAAAAAGGTACTTGGTTGATACCTAGGACACTGGCAGCAACCCGTATCAACCATCAGCACCAGTCAGTGGTATTTGTGACGCCTTTTTGAATGTTCCGTTGACTGAGTCTCATTTTAACGAATAAAAGAGATAATATTACAATGATGTCAGGGTTCCAATGGATGCCCTTATTAATAATAATAAATAAATGCATTCATCAAACACATTACAAAGTACATTCATCAAGAATCATAAGATACAACACTTAGTGAAATTCGTAGGATACCAAATATGCAATCAAATCATATTAGGGAACAAATAAAACAATATAAATCGTAAAGATGTAAGTGTGGTGGTGTTGAGAGGAGCTGGATTTCTGGGGATTTGCCTGTTGTCCAAGTCCAGCCTTTGTTACTTCCAGGTTGAGTCCAAGCTGGCCTTTAAGTTGCTTCCTCTCTTCCTGAAGGAGAATATGGAACCAGAAACTGCCCTGTCATAAAAATAGATTGTGGCCACGAAAGAGAAACCAAGAATTGTTCCATCTGCTCCAGTCAGCCACCATAATAAATACTGGGCCCAGTTTGAGCCCCTCAAATACTATTTCACAAGTTTCAGAGAAGGACAAGATGAATGATCTAATCCACCTGTTGTAGCAAAAAGTAAAGGTACCTTTTTACCAAATCATCTCAATTTACTGTCAAACTAGTTGAAACTGACTGAACTAAACGGCATCCACAACGTGTTCTTCCATAATGCATTGGGTGTAGAGTTTGATTGATGACTAACCTTCTAAATAAAACAAAATGGCAGGGACAAAATTTCTGCATGTAGCCTGTGTTGATTTTAAATCGACATTTATTTTATTTTATTTTTTTAAATTTATATCCCACCCTTCTCCGAAGACTCAGGGTGGCTTACATTGTGTAAGGCAATAGTTTCATCCATTGTATATTATATACAAAGTTTGATTCCATTTTGAGAGAGATCATTATGAGGAACTTGGAAAATGCAGTAGAGTTTTTCTCATTCAGCAGTATATGGAACGTGCTAACCCTCCTCTTCAGAAAAGTCTCGCAGGGCTGTATTTGGACCTCCATCTTCTTTAAGGAGCCCCTCCACTCGACAGGTCAGCTGACCATCTCCTAAAGACCTGCCTCAGTCCCTGTGTCCAGATGTACTTCTCCTATATACTGAGAATCTGGTTAGTATCTCACAAAGCTTTGTTGGTCTTAAGAGAGTCTCTTGTAGTGATTTCTGCTGGAAGACAAGGGAACCATTCAGGGAAGCCAATTGACTAGTTTCAGATAACGGGATGGTCTTACATGGTATTAATATTTGGCAAATGCCATATAGATTATATCAAACAATGGCAGGGAGGAGCCCTTTCACACCTGAAACAATGAAAGCCAAATTAGCCCTGGTCTCAGGTCCTGCTGTCTGGAGGGGCATTGGAGAGGTGGACAAATGGACAATACGATTCTGTGGGCATCTGTTGATGGGAAATGACAGGTGATGAAGACCAGAGAAACCTGGAGCCGGTTTCATCCCTGGGCCAGATGTACTTCTCCTCCTATATGCTGAGAATCTGGCTAGTATCTCACAAAGCTTTGTTGGCCTTAAGAGAGTTTAAGGACTTGCCTCTCTTTTCTGCCGAAGGAAGTAGAACTCTCTGGACGATTGGCATTTCAAAAAGAATTTCTTATTGAGAAAGTAATAGCAAGACAAAAAAAGCAGGATCTGAGGATTCCCGCGCAATTCCTTCAGATTAAAACAGATAAGATATCCCACCCTCACTCCGGTGTAGGATAAGCCAATCTGCAGGCGTGAAGTTGTTTTGAGAACTGCAGGCTGAGAAAGCAATAAGTTGTTGTTCCCTTGCTGGAGGCTCTGGTGCTGAGACTTAACAGATGGCCCTCAATTCAATCCCTCCCCCCCACTTTTGTTCCTAAGAAGGAAAAGAAAGTGCAGGATAGGCAGGAAAAGGGTTATACAGCAAGGAAGGTACCCAGGCCTCCCCCCTCCCCCACCTGAATGGCAGCATCCCAATAAGCATCTATGGAACCCGAAAGTCCCTTGTAGCTGTTTCTGCTGGAAGACAACGGGACCATTCAGGGAAGCCAACTGACAAAGAGTTTCAGATCTCTGGGGATGGTCTTACATATTGATATAACCCATATGAATTATATCAAAGAATGAAGGCCAAATTAGCCCTAGTGTCAGGTGCTGCCATATGGAGGGGCATTGGGGAGGCAGACAAATGGACAATATGATTGCACGTGATGGGAAATAAGAAGGGGGGAAATGACAGGCAATGAAGACCAGAGAAATGCGGAACCAGTTTGTACCACAGGCATCTTTTGCTCCATTCCGATGAAATCGAGGGTCTTTCTTTCCTAAGGGACCAGGTTGGGGCAGGTCTGACGCCTGGATTCTGCCACAGCACAATTGTTTGAATTAGACACAGAGCTGGCAGGTCATTTAAAGGCACCTTTACAGTAATATAGCAAAAGAGGTTTCTCTTAATGAAAAAAAGAGTGAAGGACAGACTCAGGTTTCATTTTACACTCCATACAGTAAGAAAAGTACAAAACAGTTGATTGTGTGGAAGAAATCCTGCTCAGTTACATCAAGGACATGGGCAGTTAAGTTAAACATCCCATAATATTAAGCATAACTATTGAAAAGGTCATTGTGTGAAAAGGAGAACGTTTGCATGGGAAAAGGAATCACATACATCTGTTGTGAAAAGGTACAATTTCAGCCAGCATGTACAATTGAAAAAGTTCTTTATTTTGAAGTTAGAAAGTTGAGGGGGGGATAGAACCTGATTCCAAGCAAAAACCAGTGGATTACCAATCATATACGGAGGTAGAGAGTAAAGAGAAAAAAGAAGAAAAAAAGGAAAAACACAGTGGAGTGATAGAAAGGATGGAAAACCCAGGTACAGAGTAGGAGATACAAGAAACATACCCAAGATCCAAAAAGAACTCAAATCCTTATATATGAACAAACGCTCAACAGACAGGGTGATGTTGAAATACTAATACACGAAGGTATAAATGATACAGCTGCAATTACTGAAACATGGTGGGATGAAGCTCATGACTGGGTTGGATGGATTGATTTGTAATTGAGTGACACAATGGGTGGTCCTTAATGGTAAAACATCTACATGGAGGGAAGGAAGCAGTGGGGTACCACAGGATTATATTTTAGGCCCAGTACTCTTCAATATCTTATTAAATGACTTAAATGAGGGAATAGTAGACTCATCAAATGTGTAGGTAATACTAAGAGGGTAGCAATAGCCAACACTAAATTACAGGCTCAAGATCCATATTCCCAAAAACTAACACTTTTGGTTTTGGTGGAAAAACAATTTTAGGGTGATTATAGGGTTCCTCTGCAGTGTGGCATTGGTGTTTCTTACTTCCAGAGTGGATTCTTTCATGTATGTAAAGGTTCCCTCTCTGAATGAACCTCTTTCCACACTCCAGACATTGATACGGTTTTTCTCCTGTGTGGATTCTTTGATGTATATAAAGGTTGCCTCTTTGATTGAAGCTCTTTCCACACTCCAGACATTTATATGGTTTTTCTCCTGAGTGGATTCTTTGGTGGGAAGAGAGGGTTTTCTTTGAAGAGAAATCCTTGCCACAATCCAGGCATTGAAATGGTTTTTCTCCTGAGTGGATTCTTTGATGTATGTAAAGGCTTCCCCTCAGATCGAAGCTCTTTCCACACTGCAGACATTTAAATGGTTTTTCTCCTGAGTGGATTCTATGATGTGAATCAAGGGTTCTCTTGGAAGAGAAAGCCTTGCCACAATCAAGGCATTGATATGGTTTTTCTCCTGAGTGGATTCTTTGATGTACGCAGAGGTTTCCTCTCTGAGTGAAGCCCTTTCCACACTCCAGACATTTATAAGGTTTTGCTCCTGTGTGAATCATTTCATGTCTATCCAGGTCTCTTCTTGTACTGAAGCTGTTTCCACATTCGAGGCATTTATAGAGTTTTTCTCCAGTATGTATTTTTTTATGACACTGGAGGCCTGAAGCCCCAGTAAAGCTCTTTCCACACTCCAGACATTCATATGGTTTTTCTCCTAAGTGGATTTTTTGATGTGTGTAAAGGTTTCCTCTCCAATTGAAACTCTTTCCACACTCCAGACATTTAAATGGTTTCTCTCCCATGTGAATTCTTTGATGTCTCTCATGGCTGCTCCTTTGACGGAAGCTCTTTGCACACTCAAAGCATTTATAAGGTTTTTCTCTTGTGTGGATTCGTAGATGTTGATCAAGATCTGCTCTTCGACTGAAGTTCTTTCCACACTCAAAGCATTTATGTGGGTTTTCAACTGAGTGGTTTTTTAGATGGTTTTCAAAATGTCCATTTGTTATGAAGGATTTTTCACATTCCGGACATTGATATTTCTTCTCTCCTCTGTGGATGCTTAGGTGCCTTTGAAAATATCCATTTGTTTTGTAGGATTTTTCACAGTCCGGGCACTGATATTCCTTTCGCCCCTCCTGGATTCTTTGGGGGTTGCCGGGTTTTCTGAAGGATCCTCCGCCCTCCAGGCATTTATTCGGTTTCTCTCTCCAGTGGATTCTTCTATGTCTATAAAGGCTGCTGCTCTGACTGAAGCTCTTTCCACACTCCAGGCATTTATTCGGTTTTTCTCCTGTGTGGATTCTTTGGTGTTTCTCATGGGTGCTTCTCTGACTGAAGCTCTTCCCACACTCGAAGCACTTATAAGGTTTTTCTCCCGTGTGGATCCTTTCATGTACATAAAGGCTGCTCCTGTGACTGAAGTTCTTTCCACACTCCAGGCATTTATACGGTTTTTCTCCTGAGTGGATCCTTCGATGCTGATTAAGATCTGCTCTTCGGCTGAAGTTCTTTCCACACTCAAAGCATTTATGTGGGTTTCCAACTGAGTGGATTTTTAGATGCCTTTTAAGAAGGTCGTTTCTTTTGAAGGTTTTTCCACATACCAGACATTCGTATTTCTTTCCTCCCTCCTGGATCCTCGGGGGCCTCCCGGGTCTTCCGAAGGAGCCTCCGCCCTCCAGGACCGTCTCGGGGTCTCCGCCCGTTTCCTCCTCCCCGCATCGCCCTCCAGGCAGCCGCCTTTCCCGGGCTCCCCCTGGGCTCATCCCTCCGGCAGCCCCGGAGCCCCCCGGCCTTTCCCCGCCGTCTCCCGGGGAAGCCGCGCCGGGACCGGGCAGGGCTGCTCCGCGGGGCCCGCTCTCCTCCTCCTCCTCTCGGGCGGCGCTTCCTTCCTTCCCCCGCCGGGCTCCTCCGTCCTCCTGCAGGGGAGAGAAAGAGAGAGGCGGGTCAGGGCTGCGTCCCCTTCCCCGCAGGGGAGGCCCAGGCCGAAGCCTCCGCCTCTCACGGGCCTCCCTCCCAGGACTCCCTTGTCCGAAGAGCCCCCCGCCCCCCCGGGTGCGACTCCCAGCAGTCCCCGCGCCATACCTGCATCCAGGCACTTCCGTCGGCAAACTGGGACAACTTCCGACGCACGTCTGATTGCGTATTTGTGGGCGTGGCCGCTTCCTCTCCTCTCCTGTAGCTCCCGTATATTTGTCCGAATGCTGAACGTGGGAAGAAAACTTTCTCGGTGCATATTTGCATGCGGCGGCCTTCTACGCCATCCCATTGGCGGGATCGCTTTGTGACTCCGCCCCTCGCTGGACTGGCGCTTGACGCTTCGAGTCTGGGCTCCACCCCCCTTTGGCTCCGCCCCTCCGCTATTGGCTCTTCCCATCCGCTCCCTTCGCCCTCTTCCCTGCGGCTCTTCCAATGCGGTCTCTCCCCCCCCCCACAATCTGGCCCGTGTTCGAGGCGGGGCTGCTCTGATTCTCGCCCCCCCCCACAAAGCGCCTAAGGAGGGTACATGGCGGGGGCCCCTGCATGTTGGGCCGCGTACCCCACCTTTCTCTGCCCTTCTACCCTCTGGTGCCCCATCCCTGCCCTTCTTCTTAAGCCCCCACCCTTTTCCTCCCCACTTCCTGCCCTTCTATTCCTTCCCCCACCCTTCTATTACAGGGGTCTCAACCTTTGTCCTTTAAGCCTTGCGAACTTCAACTCCCAGAGTTCCTGGCTGAGGGACTCTGGGAGTTGAAGTCCACAAGCCTTAAAGGGACCAAGGTTGGAGACCCCTGTTCTATTAAGCTGTGCAGTATTTTGTTTTGGCAGCATCTCTTCGAGGAAGGCTGGATTTTATCTTCCGGCCTTAGATCGCTGGATGAGAAATGATGCCGGAAGTTCAAAACTCAGGGGGAGAATTTCTACGTCCTCAAACTTGGCACCATCTCACAATGCTTTCTTTCGCTGAAAATCGCCCTTGGCAGCAATAATAGAGAGAGCGGACTTCGATGTTTATTTATTTATTTATTTTGTCACAACAATATATGTAGTATTATTACTATATAAGATTGTATAGTATATAAACATATATATGAGTACAGAAGCAGGGCAAAAAGAGTGGGCAGTGGGCCAGGAGCTGCATCAAGGAGACTTTAGTGGATCTTCCCTAAACAGAAGTGGGCTACCTCCAAAAATCTGCCTTTTTGCACAAAAAGGTGAAAAATGGGTAACTTTAGTGATTGGTTTGGTCGCCTCCTACAGACAGTTGTCTGGCATTGGTGGATGTAAAAAAGATGGAGGAGGTGAGCTTTGATAGGCACCTGTCATCTCCATCGGAATTCTGATGGCTTTATGACCTCATCCATGCAGGCTAAACTGCCAGTTCCTCTCAGTTGTCAGAGTGAAGATGCCTTCCAAGAGGTTAGTCAGTTTTCAGAAAGGGTCTTGGGCTCTGGGAAATCTTCCCTTTATTTGTAGCCAATTTATACAACTTGTATTCCAAGGGCAAAAAGGCCAATTTTTCTACTTTATTTCCCTTCTTAGGAAAGGGAGGTTGGGTGAAGATGTGCTCCAGAGCAGGGGTCACCAACCGTTCGGATCTCAGGGACCACTAAATTCATAATTTTAAATCCCGTGGACCACTAATATAATCTGCCCGATGACTGGGTGGGCGTGGCAAGGTGGTCATGTGACCGGGTGGGTGTGGCCAACTCAATATCACTTATGTCGAGGGGCACCTTGCCAACCTCTACTCGCTACTCCCCGCCTGCCCGTTTTGGGCTCCTTAGGGTCCCAACGGGAAGTAGTTGTTGGAGCTAAGCAGCCACCATGTGAAAGAGTTGGCAAAACAGTTGCCTTAGCTCAAATTGGATCTGCACAAGGAGGATCAGCAGAAGCACCTCACTGAGGACTAGGAGCATAGGCTTTCAAAGCAGAGGGAAGACCTGCGGGAGTGCAAGGCCAGGTATCGGTGCCTAGCAGCTCAGTGGGCTGAGATGGTCAGCCAGTTCCAGGCCATGATGCAGTCCCACTGGAACAAGGTCCTCTGGCTCTTCGCCACCAGTGGCCCTTCCCTCCTGTCTTCGCCCGAAGCCCGATACCAGGAGGCTGAAGCAGACCCCAAGTTGGAATTTCTGCCCCCCTTCCTACCCACACAAAGACCCCAAAGGGGGAGACTCTCTGCAGCAACACAAACGTTCCTTGCACGTATCCAGCCCAGGGGCCGTAGGATCGCTGAGGATCGTGAGGATCGCTGATTTAGCTCAATATAAAAAAATGCAAATAATTTTTCTGGGGACCACCAAAATTTTCTCACAGACCACCAGTGGTCCACGGACCACCAGTTGGTGACCGCTGCTCCAGAGAACACCCAGCTCCCTTCCTTGTTCCTTTTAATTAGTGCTTGATAGTTTTTAATCATATAGGATTGTTGTTTCTAAACCCAGGCACTCCCACTTTGGAGTGGAGCTGAATTACGCCACTGTGGGAGACTTTTACCTTTGTAAAGGGGCTTCTTTGCCCACCTGAAAATACAAACACAAATCACCAAGTAACTTAAGCAAAACAAAAATTGTTGATTAAGGGGGCGGGTCATGTTTTTTTCACAAGGCAAAGAAATATAATATTCAGTACAAGTGTGAGACATCAGCAAGCAAATGATCAAACTGTAATTCCCTCAATGGACAATAATGGCTGCAAAAGTTGATGGAGTTAGCAGAGGTAGCTAAACGGACTGATTAAAGAAAAGAACGTAATTTTGTTTCTGCTTGGAAACCACTTTTTGACTTTGTGCGTAAGGTGGAAAAAATCCAAAACTTTGATTTTGGGTTTTGCCAATTAAATTTGATGTTAGAAGCAGTGGTGGGATTCAAATTTTTTAACAGCCGGTTCTGTGGTATTTTGGGGTGTGGCTTGGTGGTCATGTGACTGGGTGAGCGAGCCTAGCTGCTCATGTGCCCGGGTGGCCATGGCTATGGGCATAGAAACTACTCAGAGGGCTAAAAAAAGTCATTTCTGACTGGTCCTCGCACTTATGACCATCCTCACATTTATGCCCATTGCAGCATTTTTAACAACCATGTCACTCATTTCACAACTGCTTCTCTTCACCGCGGTTACAAGATAGGGCGCAAAATGTAAAATGTGAAGACAGTTGTAGATGGAAGGACCGGTCAAAAGTGTGAGGACAGGTCAAAAGTGTGAGAACCTGTCAGAAATCACTTTTTTCAGCCGTCTGGGTAGTCCCTATGCACATAACAAACGGTTCGGCCGAACCGCCTAGAACCAGCAGAATCCCACCACTGGTTAGAAAGTATATTATATAAAAGTAAAAAGTTGAAGTGTTATTTATTCTACTGCATCAAAAGGAGTCAAGGAAATTAATGCTTTTCCCTCTACCCTACACTTTTCTCTCCTCTATTTTATCTTTGCTTGTATTTTTCTTTATAGTTTTATTTTATGCTATGATAAACTAATAAAAAATTTAAAACACAAACAATAAAACGCATTGATCGATTGTGAAGTTTGAACAGCAGAAAACATTGATTCCAGATAAAACTCCACACATGACAAATTTCCCAGCTGGGTTTGTCTTTCTTGAAAATTGCAGATGTATTCAAAGACACTCGGAATACTCTGTTATGTAATTGCTGAAAAAGCAACTTCTCACATACCATATAAAGAAGGGACAAACATGCATTTTTAAATTAAAAAAAAAGTGGTGTAGATTGTAGGTGTGTAGATCTTAAAAGGGCTAATGTATCATTTTAAATTAGCGATGGTGCTTAAAATTTAAGGCAACAGGATCCCTCACTCAGTTTAATTTGCTGTGAATTAACTTGCTTTCTTAGACTGCCTCAATCTTTTCTGTTCTAGGCCCTTTCTCAAGGGTTTTTCTTGCTGGGGGAACAGTTGGTTATATAAAGAGAGGCACAGAATCATCATCACATGACGAATTAGCACTTTATAAAACTTTAGTAAGGCCACACCTGAATACTACATTCAATTTCGGTCATGTTACAAAAAATTGTTGAGACTTTGGAAAAAATACAGACAAGAGCAACTAGGATGGTTAAGGGCCTGGAGACTGCAGCATATGGGGAATGGCATTTCTGATTTTTCTCCTGTGTGAATCATTTGATGTCTATAGACGTCCTCTTATATTGAAACACACTACATATTCCACGCAATTGTAGGGTTTCTCTCGAGTGTCGATTCTTTGACGCACGTAAAGGTTTCCTCTCTGATTGAAGCTCTTTCCTCACTGCAGTCATTTATGTGGTTTTTCTCCTGAGTGGATTCTTTGATGTGAATGAAGGCTTCTCTTTGAGGAGAAACCCTTGTCACAATCCAGGCACTGATATGGTTTGTCCCTTGAGTGGATTCTATGATGTTTGTAAAGGCTTCCCTTCCAATTGAAGCTCTTTCCACACTCCGGACATTTATGTGGTTTTTCTCCTGTGTGAATCATTTCATGTCTATCCAGGTCTCTCCTCGTACTGAAGCTGTTTCCACATTCGAGGCATTTATAGGGTTTCTCTCCAGTATGGACTTTTTTATGATGATAGAGGCCCGAACCCTCAGTAAAGGTCTTTCCACACTCCTGGCATTCATATGGTTTTTCTCCCAGGTGAATTTTTTATTTATTTATTTATTTATTTTTCATATTTATATACCGCCCTATCTCCCTAGGGACTCAGGGCGGTTCACAGGCAATTAAAAATACATATAAATACAAACCAAAATGACAGTTAAAAAACTTATTCTATAGCCAAATTATTAAAAACAATATAAATAATAAAAACCCATTTAAAACCAATAAATTTAAAATCTAATCCAGTCCCGCGCAGATAAATAAATATGTTTTAAGCTCGCGACGAAAGGTTCGGAGGTCCGGAAGTTGACGAAGTCCTGGAGGGAGTTCGTTCCAGAGGGTGGGAGCCCCCACAGAGAAGGCCCTTCCCCTGGGTGTCGCCAGATGACACTGCCTAGCTGACGGCACCCTGAGGAGTCCCTCTCTGTGAGAGCGCACGGGTCGGTGAGAGGTATTCGGTAGCAGTAGGCGGTCCCGTAAATAGCCCGGCCCTATGCCATGGAGCGCTTTAAAGATTGTCACCAACACCTTGAAGCGCACCCGGAAGGCCACAGGTAGCCAGTGCAGTCTGCGCAGGATAGGTGTCACGTGGGAGCCACGAGGGGCTCCCTCTATCACCCGTGCAGCTGCATTCTGGACTAACTGGAGCCTCCGGGTGCCCCTCAAGGGGAGCCCCATGTAGAGAGCATTGCAGTAATCCAGGCGAGACGTCACGAGTGCGTGAGTGACCGTGCATAGGGCATCCCGGTCCAGAAAGGGGCGCAGCTGGCGCACCAGGCAAACCTGGTGGAAAGCTCTCCTGGAGACGGCCGTCAAATGGTCTTCAAAAGACAGCCGTTCATCCAGGAGGACGCCCAGGTTGCGCACCCTCTCCATCAGGGCCAATGACTCGCCCCCAACAGTCAGCCGAGGACTCAGCTGACTGTACCGGGATGCCGGCATCCACAGCCACTCTGTCTTGGAGGGATTGAGCTTGAGCCTGTTTCTCCCCATCCAGACCCGTACGGCTTCCAAACACCGGGGCAGCACTTCGATAGCTTCATTGGGGTGGCCCGGTGTGGAAAAGTACAGCTGGGTGTCATCAGCGTACAGCTGGTACCTCACATCGAAGCCACTGATGATCTCACCCAGCGGCTTCATATAGATGTTGAACAGAAGGCGAGAGAATCGGCCCTCGGCACCCCACAAGTGAGGCACCTCGGGCCGACCTCTGCCCCCTGTCAACACCGTCTGCGACCGGTCGGAGAGATAGGAGGAGAACCACCGATAAGCGGTGCCTCCACTCCCAATCCCTCCAACCGGCGCAGCAGGATACCATGGTCGATGGTATCGAAAGCCGCTGAGAGGTCTAATAGGACCAGGGCAGAGGAACAACCCCTATCCCTGGCCCTCCAGAGATCATCCACCAACACGACCAAAGCCGTCTCCGTGCTGTAGCCGGGCCGGAAACCGGACTGGAACGGGTCTAGATAGACAGTTTCATCCAGGTGCAGGGGAAACTGATATGCCACCATACTCTCTACAACCTTCGCCGCGAAGCGAAGGTTGGAGACCGGACGATAATTACCTAAAACAGCCGGGTCCAGGGAAGGCTTCTTGAGGAGGAGCCTCACCACCGCCTCTTTCAAGGCGGCCGGAAACACTCCCTCCAACAAGGAAGCACTCGTAATCGCCTGGAGCCAGCCTCGTGTCACCTCCTGAGTGGCCAGCACCAACCAGGAGGGGCACGGGTCCAGTAAACACGTGGTGGCATTCAGCCTACCCAACAACCTGTCCATGTCCTCGGGAGCCACAGGGTCAAACTCATCCCAGACAATATCACCAAGACCACCCTCAGACGCCTCATCTGAATCGCCACAATCTTGGTCCAGACCGTCCTTCAGCTGAACGATTTTATCGTATAGATAACCGTTAAACTCCTCAGCACGTCCCTGCAACGGGTCATCCCGCTCCCCCTGGTGAAGGAGGGAACGGGTCACCCGAAACAGGGCGGCTGGGCGGTTATCTGCCGACGCAATGAGGGAGGAGGCGTAGCAACGCCTCGCTTCCCTCAGTGCCACTAGGTAGGTCCTAGTATAGGACCTAACTAGTGTCCGATCAGCCTCTAAACGGCTAGACCTCCAGGAGCTCTCTAGGCGTCTTCTCCGGCGTTTCAATACCCTCAGCTCCTCGGAGAACCAAGGAGCCGGTTGGGATCTGCGCCGGGTCAGAGGCCGCAGAGGCACGACACGGTCTAAAGCCCCAGCCGCAGCCCGTTGCCAGGCTGCGGCTAGTTCCTCTGCTGTGCCGTGAGCCAGACCCTCAGGAAGTGGCCCAAGCTCCATCCAGAACCGCTCTGGGTCCATCAGGCGCCTGGGACGGAACCAACGTAGTGGTTCCGTCTCCCTGCGGTGTTGAGTGGCGGTCAGAAAGTCCAGGCGAAGGAGAGAGTGATCTGACCATGACAAAGGTTCTGTGACTACATCTCTCAAATCCAGATCCTTCAACCACTGACCAGAGATAAAAATAAGGTCCAGTGTGCCACCCCCGATGTGAGTGGGGCCATCCACTACTTGAGTCAGGTCCAAGGCCGTCATGGAAGCCATGAACTCCCGAGCCACTGTCGATGACGAGCCGGCAGATGGCAAGTTAAAGTCCCCCATGACTAAAAGTCTGGGGGTCTCCACTGCCACCCCGGCAAGCACCTCCAGGAGCTCGGGCAGGGCAGCTGTCACGCAGCAAGGAGCCAGGTACGTGACCAGCAAGCCCATCTGACACCTATGACCCCATCTCACAAAGAGGGATTCACATCCGGCAATCTGAGGTACAGTGGTCTCCCTCGGCTCTAGACTCTCTTTAATAACAACCGCCAACCCCCCCACCCCTACCCTGGGCCCTCGGCTGATGGAATGCACGGAAACCCGGTGGGCACATTTCGACCAGGGGCACGCCCCCTTCAGTGCCCAACCAGGTCTCCGTAACACCTATAAGATCCGCGGCGCCCCCCTGGATAAGATCATGTATTAGGGGGGCCTTATTGGCCACGGACCGTGCGTTGCATAACATAAGACGAAGGCCCAGGCTCTGAGGGTCTTGACCATCCGGGGAACGGGAGAAGTCAGAGGGATCGGGGCACGCGATCGCCTGCAAACATCGAACGTGTGACCCCCTAGACCGATACGATCCCCCCTTCCGCCATATTTGCCCCTCCCACTTACCGTGCAAATGGAGCCACCCTCACAAAAAGGAACACACTCCCCCCCCATAACCTCCGAACCCACTAAATAATCGCCACGAGCATGCGCAGGAACTGGTTTCCCTCCCGACGGGCTACCCCCAAAACCCGCCCTAACCCTCCCACCCCTTAAAAATGCCCTATCTAAAAAACCCCAAAGGCTCTTTCTCTTCGCATGCCACCTCTGTGGGTCCCAAGACCCGTCATTGAGGCCGGCCCTTGGTAACGAGGCGGGCCATTCCTGCGAGGCGGGGGCACCTCGCAGGCGCAAGAATTCACAAGACGAATAGCGCATAACGACTGAAGATAAACAGATAAAAAATAAAAATCGGCAATAAAAAGGCTCCATCTCCGAATGGCAGAAATGTCAAGATATGATGGTAATCCAAAATGAGGACGGGCATCAGATGGAAAACAAAAAGGACAGTCTAGATGGCAATCTATCCAAGCCTCGTCCAAACATCCTGGAACGGGGGTGGGGGTGCGTCGGTCGTGGCACATGTCCTCCTCTGTCCCCAAGCAAGTCTCCCGCCACTCCCCAATAGCCCAAATAGGACCAGTAACAGCCATAAAGATCTCGAATGGCGAGGGGAGAGGCATAGCTGGAACTACAACAGTCACGAGATGGTTAAACAGGGACAGATCAAGGGTACCTCCGTCGCCTCCCCGAAGTCCTCCAACATCCGCTTCCAAAAGTGGCCAGAAACTACTGTCCAGGGGGTCACCTCCATCTCTGACACCCCCCTAGTAAATCCAACCATTTCGGAAGCCAGATCTCTCCGAACCTCTCCTTCCAAGAGGCCAAGCCTGTCCAAATGGCTGAGCCTCCCCGAGAGGCCGGAGGATGTGAAGGGGCCAAGTTCGTAAACTGGCAGCAGGAGAAAAGCCGGAAAAGCCCAAACATAGTGGCAGATGGAAAGTCCAGATCGTCCCAAATCGTGGCAGGGGACCCAAACCTCACCGATTGAGAAGAAGCCGACGGCCAGGCCGAAAATCAGGCCGAAACATCAGGCCGAAAAGCCGGCCGAGACAAGCTGACTCATCGCCCCACCTCCTTTAAGCCTGGAAACATGGCCGCCGCAGTCCACCGCTTTGCCCTCCCAGCCTCGTTCTCGGCAACCGCGGGTGTAAAAAGATCCGAAGACCTCTCCCGCGGCTGCCAGAAAGATGATACGCCGGGCTGGGAAAGGCAGGCAGCTAAGCAGGCGGTCCAGGCGTCGCCATCCTCGGAGAGCCGCTCGATCGCCGAAGGTAAATCTTCAGCGCCGCGCCATCTTGCGCATGCGCAGAGCCATAACTTGATGTCTATAAAGACTTTGATGTCTATAAAGGCTATAAAGGCTCACCATCATATTGAAGCTCTTTCCACACTCCAGGCATTTAAATGGATTCTGTCCTGTGTGGATCCTTAGATGCCTTTGAAGGTGGTAATTTCTTTTGAAGGATTTTTCACATTCTGGGCATTGATATTTCGTTTCTCCTGAGTGGATTCTAAAGATGGTTCTCCAGTCTATCGTTATTTGTGAAGGATTTTTCACATTATGGACATCCGTATTTCCTTTCTCCTGTGTGGATTCTTAGATGCCTTTGAAAATGTCTGTTGGTTTTGAAGGATTTTTCACATTCTAGGCACTGATATTGCTTTCCTCCCTCCAGGGAGGGATCCTTTGATGTCTATAAAAGTCTATAAAGGTTTCCGGAATGATGGAAGCTCTTTCCACACTCCAGGCATCTATAGGGTTTTTCACCTGTGTGGATTCTTTGATAGGTATCAAGACTTCCCTTTTAAACTGAAGTTCTTTCCACATTCCAGGCTTTTATATGGTTTTTCTCCACATTGGATCTCTATTTGCTTTAAAGGTTTTTCCACATTCCGGGAATTTATGAGGTTTCTCTCCTGAGTGGATCCTTTGATGTCTATAAAGGCTGCTGCTCAGACTAAAGCTCTTTCCACATTCGAGGCTTTTATATGGTTTTTCTCCACATTGGATCTCTATTTGCTTTAAAGGTTTTTCCACATTCCGGGAATTTATGAGGTTTCTCTCCTGAGTGGATCCTTTGATGTCTATAAAGGCTACTCCTCTGACTGAAGTTCTTTCCACACTCCAGGCATTTATATGGTTTCTCTCCTGAGTGGATCATTTGATGTTTATAAAGGCTGCTCCTCTGAGTGAATCTCTTTCCACACTCCAGGCATTTATGATGTTTTTCTCCTGAGTGGATCCTTTGATGTCCATAAAGGCTGCTGTTCCAATTGAAGCTCTTTCCACACTCCAGGCACTTATAAGGCTTTTCTCCTGTGTGGATCATTTGATGTCTATAAAGGCTGCTGCTCAGACTAAAGCTCTTTCCACATTCTAGACATTTATGAGGTTTCTCTCCTGAGTGGATCCTTTGATGTCTATAAAGGCTGCTCCCCTGAGTGAATTTCTTTCCACACTCCAGGCATTTATATGGTTTCTCTCCCAAGTGGATTCTTTGATGCCTACTAAAGCTGCTCCTGTGATTGAAGCTCATTCCACAATCCAGGCATTTATGATGTTTTTCTCCTGAGTGGATCCTTTGATGTCCATAAAGGCTGCTGCTCAGACTGAAGCTCTTTCCACACTCCAGGCATTTATAAGGTTTTTCTCCCGAGTGGATCCTTAGATGCCTTTGAATATCTCCATTTGTTCTGAAGGTCTTCCCACATTCCGGGCACTGATATCTCAGTTTCTCTCGCCAATGGATCTTTTGATGTGTATAAAGGTTGCTAGTCTGACTGAAGCTCTTTCCACAGTCCAGGCATTTATGTGGTTTTTCTCCTGAGTGGATCCTTAGATGGCTTTGAAGATGCTGATTCCTTTTGAAGCATTTTTCACATTCTGAACATTTATACGGTTTTTTTCCTGTGTGGATCTTTTGATGTAGATAAAGACTGCTGCTCCAGCTGAAGCTCTTTCCACACTCATGGCATTTATGAGGTTTCTCTCCTAAGTGGCTCCTTAGATGGCTTTTAAGATAGTAATTTGATTTGAAGCATTTTTCACATTCTGAGCATTTATATGGTTTTTCTTCTGTGTGTATCTTTTGATGTATATAAAAGTTACTGCTCCAACTGAAGCTGTTTCCACACTCATGGCATGTATAAGGTTTTTCTCCCGAGTGGATCCTTAGATGCCTTTGAAGATGTCCATTTGTTCTGAAGGACTTTCCACATTCCGGGCACTGATGTTCCTTTCCTCCCTCCTGGATCCTTGGGGGCCTCCCGGGTCTTCCGAAGGAGCCTCCGCCCTCCAGGACCGTCTCGGGGTCTCCGCCCGTTTCCTCCTCCCCGCATCGCCCTCCAGGCAGCCGCCTTTCCCGGGCTCCCCCTGGGCTCATCCCTCCGGCAGCCCCGGAGCCCCCCGGCCTTTCCCCGCCGTCTCCCGGGGAAGCCGCTACGGGACAGGGAAGGGATGCTCCGCGGGGCCCGCTCTCCTCCTCCTCCTCTCGGCCGGCGCTTCCTTCCTTCCCCCGCCGGGCTCCTCCGTCCTCCTGCAGGGGAGAGAAAGAGGCGGGTGACGGCCTACCTCTCAGCGTCCCCAACCCCATCCTAGCAGGCTAGACTAGGCCTCGGACTCCCAGGCCCGCCTTATCCGGGAGAGACCCTCCAGGACTGCAACCCCCAGCATTCCCTGCGCCAAACCTCCATCATCCGGGCTCCTCTGTCGCCGATTCAGGCAGCTCCCTCGTTGCCCGTTTTGTTTCCGGAAGTAGAGGCTTCGCGCCCTTTGTTCTCCCAAATTTCCGTTTCTTCCTGTGAAGGGACTGCCCCCAGGACTCCTCCTACCAATCACCGCCCTTCCCAGAGCGATCAATCGGAGTCCGCCTTCCTTCACTCACCAAGATGGCGCCTGCGCGATGTCGACGGTTGTCATGGTTCCCTGGAGGGCGGGGCTGGGGGGATGCTCCCCTTGAACTTTGGGGTCCGATCTCCCCCCACCCCGTTATTGAGGCTGGTGGAGATCAGGGGCTCTTCTGGGGCTCCGACCTTATAGCAGTCTATGAAGGGCAGGCAGTTGGGTCCAGTGATTGAGGCACCGGGGTAGAAAGCAAGAGACCCCGAATTCAAGCCCCTCTTTCGGCCCAGCCCACCTCACAGGGTTGTTGTTGAGGGAAAAGAGGAGGGAGGTGTGTTGGATATGAGGGCTCCTTGGGGTTCTCTGGGCTTGTTTTCTTGCAAATATTTCATTACACGAACTAGCTACCTTCATCATTGCTAGAAGGGGGAGGGGCTCAGAGACCCCTCAGTTCAACCCTGAGCTACAAATATTCTCCTTTATTTTGTTGCATATGGTCTCTGCCTTATTTCTAAAAATAAAAAAGGCACGATCCAAATACATACTTTTTTATTTTTTTATTTTGTCACCCAGTATATATAAGCATGAGCATGAAATAACTATACAATATATAAGCATATATATATAAGCATGAGTATGTAATAACTATATTAATTGGATATAATGAAAGAAAACAATGGGACAGGAACAGTAGGCACGTTTGTGCTCTTATACACGTCCCTTACAGACCTCTTAGGAATGGGGTGAGGTCAATGGTAGACAGTTTTTGGCTGAAGCTTTGGGGATTTTGGGAAGAGACCACAGTCAGGTAGTGTATCCCAAGCATTAACAACTCTGTTACATAAGTCATATTTTCTGCAGTCAAGATTGAAGTGGTTAACATTAAGCTTAAATCTATTGTGTGCTCGTTTATTGTTGCAATTGAAGCGGAAGTAGTCTTTGACAGGAAGGACATTGCAATAGATGATTCTATTTTATTTTATTTTATATTTTATTCTATTCTATTTTACATATTGAACACGTATTTACAATGGTTATTATTCTCTCCCCACTCCAATTCTGTCTCTCAATGAAGACAAAATAAATGTTTCATGTTTTTCAAGAACAAAAAGTGTATTTATTAAACATTCCTGGTTCAATTCAGTGCAGTGACTTCTGAGTTCCAAGCAGGATCATTCTCATGCTCGAGAAATGATTCTCTGCCATGTTACAAATTCCCAAATCCACCTAAGATCTTTTCTACCCTTATGAGAGGAGCAGCGCGGTGAACCTCAACATTCAGCACAATGGGACTTTTTCAGATTTGTCAGCTATACATCCAGCCCCTGAAGCAGAAGCAGAAGATCCCTCTGGTTCATAGGACATCTTGTTAACTGGAAACAGGAAATGTCCACATAGCCAGAGCGTGAAGTCCAGGCGCAATGATTCTGAAAAAACGTTTTCTTCTTCTAAATGCAAACGTTTTGTCTGATGTCCCAGCGGGATCTTTCTGGGTCCCTTTAACTGCTGGATTCCTTTTACATTTGGAACTTGGCCAAAAGAGGGTCATGTGCTTTGGGGGTTCAGCATCATTAAGCTATGCAGTTATTTTGTTTTTGCAGAAGTTGTTCAAGGGAGACAAGATTTTTGTTTTCTGTCCTGGATTGCTGTATTACTTTGCAATTCAGAAAAAGGTGTCTCGCCTAAGCAGAAATAATGGAGGGAGCTCACCTGGGATGATGGAACAAAACACAAAACAACATGGGAAAAGGAAGGGAGCGCAATGGGATGTTGACCCCAGACTGTATAAATGAGTCTTAGTGGAGCTTCCCTAGAAAGGGTCAGTCTACATCCAACATCTGCCTTTTGTGAGAAATGGGAAGCTTTACCGATTGCTTTGGTCTCCTCCTACAGACATTTGCCTGGAAATGCTGTATGTAGAAAAAGTAGAACAGGTGAGGTTTGATAGGCCGCCTGTCATCTCCATTGGAATTCTGATGGCTTTATGACCTCATCCATGTAAGCTAAACTGCCGGTTACTGTCAGTTATCAAAGTGAAGTTTTAAGTTTCTTGTTTGGCATTTATGAGCTTAAAGCATATTATTATCGGACCTTACAGCCTCGAAGAGTTTAAGAACTTGCCTCTCCTTCCCGCTGAAGGAAGTAGAACTCGCTGGACGATTGGCATTTCAAAAGGAAATTTTTATTGAGAAAAAGTGATAGCAAGGCAAAGAAAGCAGGATCTGAGGATTCCAGCATAATTCCCTCAGATTAAAACAGATACCCACCCTCAGTCGTGTAGAAGCCGATCCGAAGGTGCAGAGTTGTTTTGAGAACGGCAGTCTGAGAAGCGATAAGTTGTTGTTCTCATGCCCTCGTCACTTCTCGCCTGGACTACTGCAATGCTCTCTACATGGGGCTTCCCTTGAAGAGCACCCGGAGGCTCCAGTTGGTTCAGAATGCAGCTGCGCGGGTGATAGAGGGAGCCTCTCGTGGCTCCCATGTAACACCTCTCCTGCGCAAACTGCACTGGCTGCCTGTGGTCTTCCGGGTGCACTTCAAGGTGTTGGTTACCACCTTTAAAGTGCTCCATAGCTTAGGACTGGGATATTTACGGGACCGCCTTCTGCTACCACTTTCCTCCCACCGACCGCTCTCCTCCCACCCACCGCTCCCACAGAGAGGGTCTCCTCAGGGTGCCGTCAGCCAAAGAATGTCGGCTGGCGACCCCCAGGGGGAGAGCCTTCTCTGTGCGGGCACCTACCCTCTGGAATGAGCTTCCTCCAGGACTTCGTCAACTTCCTGACCTCTGGACCTTTCGCCGCAAGCTGAAGACGTATTTATTCTTCCGTGCAGGACTGGCATAAAACAGGTTTTAATAGGATTTTAATTGGAGTTTTACGATGTTATGTATTTTATTTTTAAATTATAGGCTAAATTGAATAAGTTTTTTAATTCTGGTTTTATTGTGTTGTATGTGATTGTTATTTTATCTGGCTGTTAACCATCCTGAGTCCTTCGGGAGAAGCGGTATAAAAATTCAAATATTAAGAAATTAAAATTAAAATATTATTAAGTCGCTTGCTGGAGGCTCTGGTGCTGAGACACAACAGATGGCCTTCAATTCAATCCCTCCCCACTTTCATTCCCAAGAAGGAAAATCAAAGTACAGGGTACGCAGGGAAAGGGTTATAAAGTGAGGACTTTACCCAGGCCTCGCCCCTCCAAACCAAAATGGAAGCGTCCAATAGGGATCTATGGGGTCTTAGAGACCCTTTTGTAGCTGTTTCTGCTGGAAGACAAGGGGACCATTGAGAGAATCCAACCGACAGGAGTTTCAGATGTCTGGGGATGGTTTTACATGATAGCCACATCTGGAAAACCCACACAGATTATATCAAACAATGGCAGAGAGAGGCATTTTCACACCCACAACAATAAAGGCCAAATTAGCCTTAGATTCAGCTGCACTTGCTTCAATTAGGATCTGAGTTCAATGACGATTTAAAGGCAATTTATTAAGAGTATTGTAGCAGAGAGATTTCCTTTAATGAAAAGAGGGAATTCAGGACACAGAACTAGGTTTCATTTTACACTCCATGCAGTAGAAAAAGTACCAAACAAGAGTTGATTGCATGGAAGAAATCCCCCTGCTCAATTAGTTACATCAGAGACATGAACAGTAACATCCCATATTAAGCATAACCGCTGAAGTGAACATTGCATTAAAAAGAGAACGTTCAAATGGGAAATGGCAGTTTGAGTCACGTCTGTTGCGAAAAGTACAAACTCCACACGTGACAAATGTATGTTAGTCTTTTCCGGCTGGGTTTGTGTCTTTCTTGAAAGTTGCAGATGAAGTCTCTGTTGTATAGTTGCTGAAAAAGCAACTTCTCACATACCAAATAAAGAGCCTTAGTCAAGAAGGGACAAAAAACAGAGGCATAGAATCAACATCACATGAAGTATTAGTGCCACTTTATAAAACTTTAGTAAGGCCACACCTGAATAGTACATTCAATTTTGGTCACATTACAAAAGGTTGTTGAGACTTTGGGAAAAGTGCAAAGAACAGCAACGAGGATGATTAAGGGCCTGGAGACTGAAACATATGTGGAACAGTTGCAGGAACTGGATATGGCTAGTCCAGAGATTAGGATATATATGTCCTAGTAGAAGAGACAATGATAACTTGGGCTAAGAATTTTGGCTATACCGTAGAATTAGATAAATGGCAGAAATTATGGGATAGAAACAAGGATACAGGAACTTTTGATATAAAAACAATAAACGGGGAGGGGAAAGAGTGGACAAGCAGTTGTCTGGAATGGTATAGGGTCTCCTGCTTTAACAAGGAGTTGGACTAAAAGGTCTCGAAGGTCCCATTCACTGCTGCTTTTTTTGGTAACATTATTCCGTTGTTTGCGTGTACACTGAAAGCTTCTGCACCGGAAGCAAATTCCTTGTATGTCTAATCACATATGAGTAAAGAAATTATTCAACTGAATTACTCAGACATATATCTGACTGAAGGTCTTTCCACACTCAGGCGTATTTAGCATTTCCTCCCATTTGAATCCTTTGATGTCGATGAACGAGTCCCCCATCTTCAAAGCTCTTTCCACACTCAAGGCATTTATATGTTTTTCCTCGTGTTTCATTCCTTGATTTGAAAAAAAGGTCCTGCTTTGAACCGAAACTTTTCCTTCAGTCTATGGTTTGTCTCCTGTGTGAATCATTTGATGTCTAGAGTTCCTCTCATATTGAAACACATACCACATTCCAGGGAATTATAGGGTTTTCTCTCGTGTCGATTCTTTGACGCACGTAAAGGTTTCCTCTCTGATTGAAGCTCTTTCTTCATTGCAGTCGTTTATGTGTTTTTCTCCTGAGTGGATTCTTTGATGTGAATAAAGGCTTCTCTTTGAAGAGAAACGCTTGCTACAATCCAGGCACTGATATGGTTTGTTTCTTGAGTGGATTCTATGATGTTTGTAAAGGGTTCCCTTCCGATTGAAGCTCTTTCCACACTCCGGACATTTATGTGGTTTTTCTCCTGAGTGGATCATTTCATGTCTATCCAGGTCTCTCCTCGTACTGAAGCTGTTTCCACATTCGAGGCATTTATAGGGTTTCTCTCCAGTATGGATTTTTTTATGATGATAGAGGCCCGAACCGTCAGTAAAGGTCTTTCCACACTCCTGGCATTCATATGGTTTTTCTCCCAGGTGAATTTTTTGATGCCTATAAAGGCTCACCGTCATATTGAAGCTCTTTCCACACTCCAGGCATTTAAATGGATTCTGTCCCGTGTGGATCCTTAGATGCCTTTGAAGGTGGTAATTTCTTTTGAAGGATTTTTCACATTCTGGGCATTGATATTTCGTTTCTCCTGAGTGCATTATTAGATGGTTCTCCAATTTATCGTTATTTGTGAAGGATTTTTCACATTCTGAACATCCATATTTCCTCTCTCCTGTGTGGCTCCCTAGATGCCTTTGAAAATGTTTATTGGTTTTGAAGGATTTTGCACATTCTGGGCACTGATATTTCAGTTTCTCTCCCCAGTGGATCCTTTGATGTTTGTAAAGGCCGGTGGTCCGACGGAAGCTCTTTCCACACTCCAGGCACTTGTGAGGTTTCTCTCCTGTGTGGATCCTTAGATGTTCCGTAAGATCTCCTCTCCGACTGAAGTTCTTTCCACACTCCAAGCATTGATGTGGGTTTCCAAATGAGTGGATTCTTAGATGTCTTTGAAGGTGGTTGTTGCTTTTGAAGCATTTTTCACATTCTGAGCATTGATATTTATTCTCTCCTGAGTGGCTCCTTCGATGCTTTTGAAGATCTCTATTTGTTCTGAAGGATTTTCCACATTCCAGGCACTGATATTCCTTTCCTCCCTCCTGGATCCTTCGGGGATTTCTGGGTCTTCCAAAGGAGCCTCCGTCCTCCATGCATTTATTCAATTTCTCTCCAAAGTGGATCCTTTGATGTCTATGAAGGCTGCTGCTGCGACTGAAGCTCTTTCCACACTCCAGACATTTATGAGATTTCTCTCCCGTGTGGATCCTTAGATGCCTTTGAAGATGATCATTTCTTTTGAAGGATTTTCCACATTCCAGGCACTGATATTTCTTCCCTCCCTCCTGGATGCTTGGGGGCCTCCCGGGTCTTCCTAAAGAGCCTCCGCCCTCCAGGACCGTCTCGGGGTCTCCGCCCGTTTCCTCCTCCCCGCATCGCCCTCCAGGCTGCCGCCTTTCCCGGGCTCCCCCTGGGCTCATCCCCCCGGCAGCCCAGGAGCCCCAGCCTTTCCCCGCCGTCTCCCGGGGAAGCCGCGCCGGGACCGGGCAGGGCTGCTCCGCGGGGCCCGCTCTCCTCCTCCTCCTCTCGGGCGGCGCTTCCTTCCTTCCCCCGCCGGGCTCCTCCGTCCTCCTGCAGGGGAGAGAAAGAGGCGGGTGACGGCCTACCTCCCAGCGTCCCCCACCCCATCATAGCAGGCTAGACTAGGCCTCAGACTCCCAGGCCCGCCTTATCCGGGAGAGACCCTCCAGGACTGCAACACCCAGCATTCCCTGCGCCATACCTCCACCATCCGGGCTCCTCTGTCGCCGATTCAGGCAGCTCCCTCGTTGCCCGTTTTGTTTCCGGAAGTAGAGGCTTCGCGCCCTTTTTTCTCCCGAAGTTCCGCCTTTTCTTGTGGAGGGACCACCCCCAGGACTCCTCCTACCAATCACCGCCCTTCCCAGAGCGACCAATCGGAATCCGCCTTCCTTTACCCACCCAGATGGCGCCTGCGCTATGCCGACGGTTGTTATGGTTCCCTGGGGAGGTGGGGCGGGGGATGGATGCTCCCCTTGAACTTTGGGGTCCGGTCTCACCCCACCCCGTTATTGAGGCAGGCGGAGGTCAGGGGCTCTTCTGGGGCTCCCACCTTATAGCAGCCTGTGAAAGGCAGCCAGCTGGGTCCAGTGATTGAGGCACCGGGGTAGAAAGCAAGAGACCCCGAATTCAAGTGCCTCTTTCGGCCCAGCCCACCTCACAGGGTTGTTGTTGGGGGGGAAAGAGGAGGAAGATGTGTTGGATATGAGGGCTCCCTGGTGCTCGTTTTCTTGCAGACGTTTCATTATGAAGGGAACATATATACTAAAAGACTAGAATTGTTTCCTGCAATATACACTGTAAGCCGCCCTGAGTCTTCGGAGAAGGGCGGGATATAAATGTAAATATATATATATATGTAGGTCTTTGGTTGTTCGGGTTTTCTCCCGTGTAAAATTGGAAGTGTCTTGGCGACGTTTCGACGAAGTCTCATTCGTCATCTTCAGGCTTCAGCTGCTCCCAGAAGCACGAAGCTGAAGCCTGAAGATGACGAATGAGTCGAATTTTACACGGGAGAAAACCCGAACAACCAAAGACAAACACCTGTGAAAACTCAGAAAACATATATATATTGATCTCTTTGTATACCTGCATTTTCTTTCTCATGAAGAAGATACGCTTGCACTAAAAGTTTACTGCTGTAAAAGTACATCCTTCCTGCATTAACCTGCATTAAGATCTAAAAGCCTCCATAAAGTGCCACTCTGTTTCCCCACAAGAAATTGTCACCTATCTCAAACTAGCAGAGCAATCTACATACCTCTGTACTGTTAAATAGGGGACCAAGTGGCTAATTTAGAAGACAAAGGAGGAAAAGATAAACAATGCAGAGGGATGTAAATCTGGAGTTAGATTACATTCACTGACTTTTACTATGGGAATATACAAACCAGATTCCCGGATACACAAATCATGGATGCCAGAGTTGGGGGTTTACTTTCCTCAAGAATACTTCAAAGACCTTTTTGGGTATAAAAGAGAACCTTGCTTTTTCTCCTGTGTGGTTCTTCCCAGCATGTATGCATTCTATGTGTTCGGAACGACTAACCAATTTAAACTTGGCCAAGATTAAATGCTATTTTACTCAAGCCTCTGTTTAAGTCTCTTGATTGGCAGTTATGAGCTTAGACATATTAATAAGTGAACCTTCCAATTACACAGACTAGCTACCTTCATCATTGCTAGAAGGGAGAGGGGCTCAGAGAACTCCAAAGACCCCTCAGTTCAACCCTGTGCTACAAATATTCTCCTTTATTTTGTTGTATATGTTCTCCGCTTTATTTGTAAAAATAATAAAGGCAGGATCCAAATAAATACATCAACTCGGTATATCTGACTCACTCAAGTGTATTTTTAAGAAGCAACTACATGGCCTCTAATTCAGGGGTCTCCAACCTTGGTCCCTTTAAGACTTGTGGACTTCAACTCCTAGAGTTCCTCAGCCAGTTTTGCTGGCTGAGGGACTCTGAGAGTTGAAGTCCACAAGTCTTAAAGGGACCAAGGTTGGAGACCCCTGCTCTAATTGATGCAGGAAAATTCTTGTTCCTAGGTATAAGAACTACGAATTCATGCCCAAAAGCAGACCATCTCCAGTTAAAGAGGACCGGAGGGTCAGAATCTCCTGCCAACGGTTCTTGCCTGTGAATTTCCTCTCATTCCAACACACTATTGTTGACAAAAGGGACCATGGAATCATTCAATTCTGACAGGATCCAACTTGGATTCTTTCTGGGTCTCTTTAACTGCTGGATCCCTCAACATTTGGAACTTGGCCAAAAGAGGGTCATGTGCTTTGGGGGTTCAGCATCATTAAGCTATGCAGTTATTTTGTTTTGGCAGAAGTTGTTCAAGGGAGACAGGATTTTTGTTTTCTCTCCTGGATTGCTGTATTACTTTGGGATTCAGAAAAAGGTGTCTCGCCTAAGCAGAAATAATGGAGGAAACTCACCTGGGACGATGGAACAAAACACAAAACAACATGGGAAAAGGAAGGGAGCGCAATGGGATGCTGAGCCCAGGCTGTATAAATGAGTCTTAGTAGAGCTTCCCTAGAAAGGGTCAGTCTACATCCAACATCTGCCTTTTGTGAGAAATGGGAACCTTTACCGATTGCTTTGGTCTCCTCCAAAGACATTTGCCTGGAAATGCTGTATGTAGAAAAGATAGAACAGGTGAGGTTTGATAGGCCGCCTGTCATCTCCATTGGAATTCTGATGGCTTTATGACCTCATCCATGTAAGCTAAACTGCTGGTTACTGTCAGTTATCAAAGTGAAGTTTTAAGTTTCTTGTTTGGCATTTATGAGCTTAAAGCATATTATTATTGGACCTTACAGCCTCGAAGAGTTTAAGAACTTGCCTCTCCTTCCCGCTGAAGGAAGTAGAACTCGCTGGACGATTGGCATTTCAAAAGGAAATTTTTATTGAGAAAAAGTGATAGCAAGGCAAAGAAAGCAGGATCTGAGGATTCCAGCATAATTCCCTCAGATTAAAACAGATACCCCACCCTCAGTCCAGTGTAGGAGAAGCCAATCCGTAGGCGCAGAGTTGTTTTGAGAACGGCAGTCTGAGAAGCGATAAGTTGTTGTTCTCAAGAGTCCCTTGCTGGGGCCCTGGTGCTGAGACACAACAGATGGCCCTCAATTCAATCCCTCGTCACTTTCATTCCCAAGAAGGAAAATCAAAGTACAGGGTACGCAGAGAAAGGGTTATAAAGTGAGGACTGTACCCAGGCCTCGCCCCTCCAAACCAAAATGAAAGCGTCCGATAGGGATCTATGGGGTCTTAGAGACCCTTTTCCAGCTTCTTTCTGCTGGAAGACAAGGGGACCATTGAGAAAATCCAACTGACAGGAGGTTCAGATGTCTGGGGATGGTTTTACATGATAGCCACATCTGGAAAACCCACATAGATTATATCAAACAATGGCAGAGAGAGGCATTTTCACACCCACAACAATAAAGGCCAAATTAGCCCTAGATTCAGCTGCACTTGCTTCAATTAGGATCTGAGTTCAATGACCGTTTAAAGGCAATTTATTAAGGGTATTGTAGCAGAGAGATTTCCTTTAATGAAAAGAGGGAATTCAGGACACAGAATTGGGTTTCATTTTACACTCCATGCAGTAGAAAAAGTACCAAACAAGAGTTGATTGCATGGAAGAAATCACCCTGCTCAATTACAGTTACATCAGAGACATGGACAGTAACATCCCATATTAAGCATAACCGCTGAAGTGAACATTGCATTAAAAAGAGAACGTTCAAATGGGAAATGACAGCTTGAGTCACGTCTGTTGCGAAAAAGTACAAACTCCACACGTGACAAATGTTAGTCTTTTCCAGCTGGCTTTGTGTCTTTCTTGAAAGTTGCAGATGAAGTCTCTGTTGTGTAGTTTCTGAAAAGGCAACTTCTCACATACCAAATAAAGAGCCTTAGTCAAGAAGGGACAAAAAACAGAGGCATAGAATCAACATCCCATGAAGGATTAGCGCCCCTTTATAAAACTTTAGTAAGGCCACACCTGAATAGTACATTCAATTTTGGTTACATTACAAAAGGTTGTTGAGACTTTGGGAAAAGTGCAAAGAACAGCAACGAGGATGATTAAGGGCCTGGAGACTGAAACATATGTGGAACAGTTGCAGGAACTGGATATGGCTAGTCCAGAGATAAGGATATACATGTCCAATAATTGTCCAATATTTGACAATTAACCAGTGGAACAGCTTGCCTTCAGAAATTGTAGGTGCTTCATCACTAGATGTTTTTGACAATAGACTGAACAGCCTCTTGTTTCAAATTAAAAGGATATATAATTATTAAGTATTAAATTGGAAGAACAAGTAAAAGAGACAATGATAACTTGGGCTAAGAATTTTGGCTATACAATAGAATTAGATAAATGGCAGAAATTATGGGATAGAAACTTATAATGTCAACAGTGTATAAAGAAAATCTTTATAAATAATATTCTATAGATGCCAGTTTTCACCTGCAAGAATAGCAAATATTTACAAAGATAAATCTGTTAAATGTTGAAATACCCATTTCATATTATATGTGGTGGACGTGTCCCAAAGCAAAAAACTTTTGGAATAAAATCCATATATGGCTGGAAGCTTTGATAAAACACACATAGACTTAAAACCTGAGATATTCTTGTTGGGATGCTACCAAGAAATTACAATAAAATCAATACATATCTATTATTTATTTATTCTCTCCTGAGTGGATCCTTAGATGCCTTTGGAGATCTCCATTTGTTCTGAAGGTTTTTCCACATTCCGGGCACTGATATTCCTTTCCTCCCTCCTGGATCCTTTGGGGCCTCCCAGGACTTCCGAAGGAGCCTCCGCCCTCCAGGCATTTATTCAGTTTCTCTCCAAAGTGGATCCTTTGATGTCTATAAAGGTTGCTGTTCCGACTGAAGCTCTTTCCACACTCCAGGCATTTATACAGTTTTTCTCCCAAGTGGATCCTTTGATGCCTTTGAAGATCTCTATTTGTTCTGAAGCATTTCTCACATTCCGGGCACTGATGTTCCTTTCCTCCCTCCTGGATCCTTGGGGGCCTCCCGGGTCTTCCGAAGGAGCCTCCGCCCTCCAGGACCGTCTCGGGGTCTCCGCCCGTTTCCTCCTCCCCGCATCGCCCTCCAGGCAGCCGCCTTTCCCGGGCTCCCCCTGGGCTCATCCCTCCGGCAGCCCCGGAGCCCCCCGGCCTTTCCCCGCCGTCTCCCGGGGAAGCCGCGCCGGGACCGGGCAGGGCTGCTCCGCGGGGCCCGCTCTCCTCCTCCTCCTCTCGGGCGGCGCTTCCTTCCTTCCCCCGCCGGGCTCCTCCGTCCTCCTGCAGGGGAGAGAGAGAGAGAGGCGGGTCACGGCTGCGTCCCCTTCCCCGCAGGGGAGGCCCAGGTTGAAGCCTCCGCCTCTCGTGGGCCTCCCCTCCCAGGACTCCCTTGTCCGAAGAGCCTCTCAGGCTGCGTTTCCCAACACTCCCCGCGCCATACCGGCCTCCGGGTACTTTGATCTCCCTAACTACTCACCTACTTCCGTCGCTCGTCTGATTGCGTAACTGTGGGCGTGGCACCTTCCTCCCCACCTCTCCCCGTATCTCCCCTATATTTCTCCGATTGTGGAACGCGGGAAGAAAACTGTCTCTGCAGGCCCGGTGACTATTTGCATGCGGCTCCCTTTTACGCCATCCCATTGGCGGGCCCGGTTTGTGACTCCGCCCCTCTTTCCTTGCTGGAGCGGCGCTCTCGCCGCCTGGGTTCCGCCCCAGCTTTGGCTCCGCCCCTCCGCTGCTGGCTCTTCCCGTCCGCTCCCTTCGCCCTCCGCGGCTCTTCAAGGGTTGCCATTCCTCCCCCTCCCCCCCTCCCCAATGTTGTCCTTATTTGAGGCGGGGCTGCTCTGCCTCCCCCCCAGCGCCTAAGGAGGGTACATGGCGGGGGGGTGTGTGTGGCCGGCAGGTTGGGCCGCCTGCCCCACCTTTTCTCTGCCCCCCTACCCCTCTAGTGCCCGCCCCACTCCCTGCCCTTCTTCTTAAGCCCCCCACCCTTTTCCTTCCCCACCCCTGCCCCTTCCCCCACTCCCTGCCCTTCTTCTTAAGCCCCCACCCTTTTCCTTCCCCACCCCTGCCCCTCCACTTCCCCCACTTCCTTCTCTTCTATTCCTTCCCCACCCTTCTATTACAGGGTCTCAACCTTGGTCCCTTTAAGCCTTGCGAACTTCAACTCCCAGAGTTCCTTGCTGAGGTACTCTGGGAATTGAAGTCCACAAGCCTTAAAGGGACCAAGGTTGGAGACCCCTGCTCTATTAAGCTGTGCAGTATTTTGTTTTGGCAGCATCTCTTCGAGGAAGGCTGGATTTTATCTTCCGGCCTTAGATCGCTGGATGAGAAATGATGCCGGAAGTTCAAAACTCAGGGGGGAGAATTTCTACGTCCTCAAACTTGGCACCATCTCACAATGCTTTCTTTGGGTGAAAATCGCCCTTGGCAGCAATAATAGAGAGTGGACTTGGATGTTGGAATAGAAGCAGGGCAAAAAGGGTGGGAAGTGGGCCAGGAGCTGCATCAAGGAGACTTTAGTGGATCTTTCCTAGACAGAAGCTGTCTACCTCCAAAAATCTCCCTTTTGTACAAAAAAGTGAGAAATGGGCAGCTTTAGGGATCGGTTTGGTCACCACCTACAGACATATTCCTGGCATTGTTGGGTGTAGAAAAGGTGGAGCAAGTGAGGTTTGATAGGCACCTGCCATGTCCATTGGAATTCTGATGGCTTTATGACCTCACCCATGCAGGCTAAACTGCCAGTTATTAGAATGAAGATGCCGTCCAAGCGGTAGGTTGGTTTTCAGAAATGCCAATTCCTCAATTCAATTTCCATTCTTGGGAAAGGGAAGCTGGATGAAGATGTGCTCCAGAGAACACCCAGCTCCCTTCCTTTTTCCCTTTAAATAATACTTGATAGTTTTTAATCATGTGGGATTGTTGCTTTCAAACCCAGGTCCTCCCACTTTGGAGTAGAGCTGAAAAGAGCAGAATTACCTCCGCTGTGGGAGACTTTTACCTTTGTAAAAGGGTTTCTTTCCCCACCTGAAAATACAAATCAAGTAATTCAAGGAAAGCAAAAATTGTTGTTTAAGGGGGAAGGTCATTTTTTTTTAACAGGGTAAAGAAATATAATATTCAGTACATGTGACACATCAGTCAGCAAATGATCAAACTAATTCCCTCAATGGACAAATGGCTGCAAAAGTTGATGGAGTTAGCAGAGATGGCTAAATGGAGTGATTAAAGAAAAGAACATAATTTTGTTTCTCCTTGGAAACCACTTTTGGACTTTGTTCTCAAGGTAGAAAAAACCCAAAACTTTGATTTTGGGTTTTGCCGATTAAATTTGATGCTAGAAGGTATGTATTATATAAAAGTAAAAAAGTTGAAGTGTTGAATGCCACCACGTGTTTACTGGACCCGTGCCCCTCCTGGCTGGTGCTGGCCACTCAGGAGGTGACACGAGGCTGGCTCCAGGTGATTACGAATGCTTCTTTGGTGGAGGGTGTCTTTCCGGCCGCCTTGAAAGAGGCGGTGGTGAGGCCCCTCCTCAAGAAGCCTTCCCTGGACCCGGCTGTTTTAGGTAATTATCGTCCGGTCTCCAACCTTCGCTTTGTGGCGAAGGTTGTAGAGAGTGTGGTGGCATATCAGTTTCCCTTACACCTGGATGAAACTGTCTATCTAGACCCGTTCCAGTCCGGTTTCCGGCCCGGCTACAGCACGGAGACGGCTTTGGTCGCGTTGGTGGATGATCTCTGGAGGGCCAGGGATAGGGGTTGTTCCTCTGCCCTGGTCCTATTAGACCTCTCAGCGGCTTTCGATACCATCGACCATGGTATCCTGCTGCGCCGGTTGGAGGGATTGGGAGTGGGAGGCACCGTTTATCGGTGGTTCTCCTCCTATCTCTCCGACCGGCCGCAGACGGTGTTGACGGGAGGGCAGAGGTCGGCCCCGAGGCGCCTCACTTGTGGGGTGCCGCAGGGGTCGATCCTCTCGCCCCTTCTGTTCAACATCTACATGAAGCCGCTGGGTGAGATCATCAGTGGTTTCGGTGTGAAGTACCAGCTGTCGTGGATGACACCCAGCTGTACTTTTCTACACCGGACCACCCCAACGGCTATCAAGTGTTGTCCCGGTGTCTGGAGGCCGTACGGGTCTGGATGGGGAGAAACAGGCTCAAGCTCAATCCCTCCAAGACAGAGTGGCTGTGGATGCCGGCATCCCGGTACAGTCAGCTAAGTCCGCGGCTGACCGTCGGTGGCGAGTCACTGGCCCCGATGGAGAGGGTGCGCAACTTAGGCGTCCTCCTGGATGAACGGCTGTCTCTAGAAGATCATCTGACGGCCGTCTCCAGGAGAGCGTTCTACCAGGTTCGCCTGGTGCGCCAGTTGCGCCCCTTTCTGGACCGGGATGCCCTATGCACGGTCACTCACGCACTCGTGACGTCTCGCCTGGATTACTGCAATGCTCTCTACATGGGGCTCCCCTTGAAGGGCATCCGGAGGCTGCAGTTAGTCCAGAATGCGGCTGCGCGGGTGATAGAGGGAGCCCCTCGTGGCTCCCGCATGACACCTCTCCTGCGCAGACTGCACTGGCTACCTGTGGCCTTCCGGGTGCGCTTCAAGGTTTTGGTGACCACCTTTAAAGCGCTCCATGGTATAGGGCCGGGTTACTTACGGGACCGCCTACTGCGACCGAATACCTCTCACCGACCCGTGCGCTCTCATAGAGAGGGACTCCTCAGGGTGCCGTCAGCGAGGCAATGTCGTCTGGCGACGCCCAGGGGAAGGGCCTTCTCTGTGGGGGCTCCCACCCTCTGGAACGAACTGCCCCCAGGACTTCGTCAGCTTCCGGACCTTCGGACCTTCCGCCGCGAGCTTAAAACACACCTATTTATTTGCGCGGGACTGAGTTAGATTTTAAATTTATGGGTTTTAAATTGGGTTTTAGTTTTATATTTTTAATCATAATTTTAACTATCGGGCTTTTAGAATAAGTTTTTTAATTGTTTTTATGTTGTATTTATGTATTTATATGTTTTTTAAGTGCCTGTTAACCGCCCCGAGTCCTTCGGGAGATAGGGCGGTATATAAATATGATTAAATAAATAAAATAAATAAATAATAAAATTATGTTATTTATTGTACTGCATTAAAAGGAGTCAAGGAAATTAATGCTTTTCCCTCTTTTCTACACTTTTCTGTCCTTTTCTACTATTTTATCTTTACTTGGATTTATTTTGTATTTTATGTTATGATAAATCAATAAAAAATGAAAACAAACTAAAACAAAAAAATTGCTTGCAAAATTTGAACAGCAGAAAACATTGATTCCAGATAAAAATCCACACGACAAATTTACGTTTTCCTCTTTCCTTTGTTCACTCCACTATTTTACCATTACTTGTATTTTTCTTTAGTTTTATTTTATGCTATGATAAACTAATAAAAAATTGAAAACACAAACAATAAAATGCACTGATTGATTGTGAAGTTTGAATAGTAGAAAACATGGATTCTAGATAAAACTCCACACGTGACAAATGTATGTTAGTCTTTTCCAGCTGGGTTTGTGTCTTTCTTGAAAGTTGCAGATGAAGTCTCTGTTGTGTAGTTGCTGAAAAAGCAACTTCTCACATACCAAATAAAGAGCGTTAGTCAAGAAGGGACAAAAAACAGAGGCATAGAATCAACATCACATGAAGTATTAGCGCCAATTTATAAAACTTTAGTAAGGCCACACCTGAATACTATGTTCAATTTTGGTCACATTACAAAAGGTTGTTGAGACTTTGGGAAAAGTGCAAAGAACAGCAACGAGGATGATTAAGGGCCTGGAGACTGAAACATATGTGAAACAGTTGCAGGAACTGGATATGGCTAGTCCAGAGATAAGGATATACAGAAGCAAATTCCTTGTATGTCTAATCACACTTGACTAAACAAATTATTCAGACATATATTTGACTGAAGGTCTTTCCACACTCAGGCATATTTAGCATTTCCCCCCATGTGAATCCATTCATGTCAATGAATGAGTCCATCATCATCAAAGCTCTTTCCACACTCAAGGCATTTATATGTTTTTCCTCGTGTGGATTCCTAGACGGGGAAAAAAAAGATCCTGCTTTGAACTGAAACTTTTCCCTCAGTCCAGGCATTTCTATGATTTTTCTCCTGTGTAAATCATTAGATGTCTATACAGTTCCTCTCAATATGAGAGGAACTCTATAGACATCAAATGATTCACACAGGAGAAAAATCATAGAAATATGATTTATGAAACACATTCCACATTCCACACAATCTTAGGGTTTCTCTCCCATATGGACTCTTTGATCTATGTAAAGGTTTCCCTTCAGATTGAAGCTCTTTCCTCACTGCAGACATTTATGTGGTTTTTCTCCTGAGTGGATTTTTTGATGTCTCTCATGGCTGCTCCTTTGACCGAAGCGCTTTCCACACTCAAAGCACTTATAAGGTTTTTCTCCTGTATGGATTTTTAGATGCTGATTAAGATTTCCTCTCTTACTGAAGTTCTTTCCACACTCAAAGCATTTATATGAGTTTCCAACTGAGTGTTTTTTTAGATGGTTTTCTAAATTTCCACTTCTTACAAAGGATTTTTCACAGTTTGGGCATTTGTATTCCTTCTCTCCTAAGTGTATTCTTTGATGTGAATCAAGGTTTCCTTTTGAAAAGAAACCCTTGCCACAATCCAAGCATTGATATGGTCTGTCTCCTGAATGGATTCTTTGATGTATGTAAAGGCTTCCCCTCCGACTGAAGTTCTTTCCACACTCCTGACATTTATGTGTTTTTTCTCCTGAGTGGATCCTTTGATGTTTATAAAGGTTTCCCCTCATATTGAACCTCTTTCCACAGTCCAGGCATTTATGTGGTTTTTCTCCTGAGTGGATTTTTTGATGTGTCTCATGGCTGCTCCTTTGACCAAAGCGCTTTCCACACTCAAAGCACTTATAAGGTTTTTCTCCTGTGTGGATTTTTAGATGTTGATTAAGATTTCCTCTCTTATTGAAGCTCTTCCCACACTCAAAGCATTTATGTGAGTTTCCAGCTGAGTGTTTTTTTAGATGGTTTTCTAAATTTCCACTTCTTACAAAGGATTTTTCACAGTTTGGGCATTTGTATTCCTTCTCTCCTAAGTGTATTCTTTGATGTGAATCAAGGTTTCCTTTTGAAAAGAAACCCTTGCCACAATCCAAGCACTGATATGATCTGTCTCCTGAATGAATTCTTTGATGTATGTAAAGACTTCCCCTCCGACTGAAGTTCTTTCCACACTCCTGACATTTATGTGGTTTTTCTCCTGAGTGGATTCTTTGATGTGAGTAAAGGGTTTTCTTTGAAGACAAACCCTTGCCACAATTCAAGCATTGATATGGTTTGTCTCCTGAGTGGATTCTTTGATGTATGTAAAGGCTTCCCCTCCGACTGAAGTTCTTTCCACACTGCAGACATTTAAATGGGTTTTCTCCTGAGTGGATTCTTTGATGTGAATGAAGTGTTTTCTTTGCAGAGAAAGCCTTGCCACAATCCAGGCATTGAAATGGTTTGTCTCCTGAGTGGATTCTTTGATGTATGGAAAGATTTCCTTTCCGATTGAAGCTCTTTCCACACTCCAGACATTTATGTGGTTTTTCTCCTGTATGAATCATTTCATGTCTATCCAGGTCTCTTCTAGCACTGAAGCCGTTTCCACATTTGAGGCATTTATAGGGTTTCTCCCCAGTATGTATTTTTTTATGATGATGGAGGCCTGAACCCTCAGCAAAGCTCTTTCCACACTGCAGACATTTGTACGGTTTTTCTCCTGAGTGGATTTTTTGATGTCTCTCATGGCTGCTCCTGTGACCGAAGCACTTTCCACACTCAATGCATTTATAAGGTTTTTCTCGCGAGTGGATTCGTAGATGTTGATTAAGACCTCCTCTAGTATTGAAGTTCTTTCCACACTCAAAGCATTTATGTGGGTTTTCAACAGAGTGGTTTTTAAGATGGTTTTCAAAATGTCCATTTGTTCTGAAGGATTTTCCACATTCCGGGCATTGATATTTTTTCTCTCCTCTATGGATGCTTAGATGCCTTTGAAAATATCCATTTGTTTTGAAGGATTTTTCGCATTCCGGGCACTGATATTCCTTTCCTCCCTCCTGGATCCTTTGGGGATTTCCAGGTCTTTCGAAGGACCCTCCACCCTCCACGCATTTCTTTGATTTCTCTCTCCAGTGGATTCTTCTATGTCTATAAAGGCTGCTGTTTTGACTGAAGCTCTTTCCACACTCAAAGCATTTATAAGGTTTTTCTCCTGTGTGGATCCTTTGATGTTGCGTAAGATCTCCTCTCCGACTGAAGTTCTTTCCACACTCCAAGCATTGATGTGGGTTTCCAAAGGAGTGGATTCTTAGATGCCTTTGAAGATGGTCATTTCTTTTGTAACATTTTTCACATTCTGAGCATTGGTATGACTTTTCGCCTGAGTGGATCCTTAGATGGCTTTGAAGATGGTCGTTTCTTTTGAAGGATTTTTTACATTCTGGGCACTGATATTCCTTTCCTCCCTCTTGAATCTTTTGGGGATTCCCACATCTCCCGAAGGAGCCTCCACCCTCCAGGCATTTCTTTGGTTTCTCCCCCCAATGGATTCTTTGATGTCTATAAAGGTTTCCCGAATAACTGAAGCTCTTTCCACACTCCAGGCATTTATGAAGTTTTTCTCCTGAGTGGATCCTTAGATGGCTTTCAAGATGGTCGTTTCTTTTGAAGATTTTTCCACATTCTGGGCACTGATATTCCTTTCCTCCCTCCTGGATCCTTGGGGGCCTCCCGGGTCTTCCGAAGGAGCCTCCGCCCTCCAGGACCGTCTTGGGGTCTCTGCCTGTTTCTTCCTCCCCACATCGCCCTCTAGGCAGCCACCTTTCCCGGGATCCCCCTGGGCTCATCTGTCCGGCAGCCCCGGAGCCCCCCGGCCTTTCCCCGCCATCTCCCAGGGAAGCCGTGCCGGGACCGGGCAGGGCTGCTCCGCGGGGCCCGCTCTCCTCCTCCTCCTCCTGGCCGGCGCTTCCTTCCTTCCCCCGCCGGGCTCCTCCGTCCTCCTGCAGGGGAGAGAGAGAGGCGGATCAGGCTCCATACTCTTCCCCTCAGGGGAGGCCCAGACCGGGCCATGGGGGAAGGCCAGTCATAACATCATCATCATCATCATCATAATATACCTCGATGAAGGTATTATTATATCTGAAGCTAGTGGGTACCAATGAGTCCACACAGATGTTGTAACGAACGCAACCCTTTATTCAACTCAACTGTGGCTAACAACGAGATAAAGCATGGAACAGCAGAGACAGAAACCTCCGGTGACAGCCCTTATATACTGGCTGCCTCAGAAGTTTCACCAATGACAGGACTTCCAAACTCCCGCTTTTTTCCTCCAGGCGCGTCTTAGCCAATCAGGGACCACCTGGCTGTTGTCAAGGCTCAAGCGGGTGGTAACCCCGAGGACTTTGTCAGACATAACAGGTATCTTTTCTTTTATGTACACTGAGAGCGTATGCACCAAAGACAAATTCCTTGTGTGTCCAATCACACTTGGCCAATAAAGAATTCAATTCAATTCAACTCTACTCGCTTCCGGTTTCTCCCTCTCCGAAGGGTAACTTTCTTTTCGTCATCTCTCCGATTCCGGAAGTGGGGGAAGACTCTCTAGCCACCCCTTTGTGCGAAGCACCTTCCCTTCCTTTCCAGACCCCGCCTCCTTGCGATGCTGCCTTCGTCGGGCGGCGCTTCCTTCCCACCCCTCCAGGCTCCTCCGTCATTCTGAAGAGGAAAAAGAGAGGCAGGTCAGGGGTACTTCCATTTCCCCTCAGGGGAGACCCAGGCCTCCGCCTCTGACTGGCCCTCTAGGACTGACTGGCCCTCTAGGCTCCTAGCTGTCCCCGCGCCTTACTTGCATCCGGTTACTTTCGTCGCCTAACCATACACCTCATTCCGTCGCTCGTCTTGCTGCGTTATGTGGGCGGGGCCACTTCCTGTCCTCCCTTGTACCTCCTGTATATTTCTCCCGTTGCGGAAAGTAGGAAGAAAACTCTCTCTGAAGGACCGGTGCATATTTACATGCGGCCGCCCCCTACGCCATCCCATTGGCGGGCCCGCTTCGTGGCTCCGCCCCTCGCTCCTAACTGGAGTGGCGCCCTCATCAGGCACGGCCTCTGGGCTCCGCCCTTCCTTTGGCTCCGCCCCTTCGCTGCTGGCTCTTCCCAATGTTTCACTTCGCCCTCCGCGGCTCTTCCAGGGCGGCCTGTCCGCCCTTCCTCCCTTCCCCCCCCCCCCCGAAACTGATCCGTTTTCGAGGCGGGGCTGCGGTCGAGGGGCTTCCCTGACAGGCGGGGGCAGCCTTCCCTCCGTCCGGCCTACCTCGCAAGGTTGTGCGTTGGGGAGACCGAAGTGGGGGGGGAGTCCTGATTGCCCCATGCAAGCGCCTAAGGAGGGGAGGGGGCGTAACGCCGAGGGGCGGAAGGGGGGGGTCCCTTGCCCCTCCTTTTCCATCCCCCCCACCCCCTGCCTTTCTTCTGGTGACTTGGGCCGTAAGGATGCAGGAACAGAAGCATGGCAGAATGGGTGGGCAGTGGGCCAGGAGCTGCATCAAGGAGACTTTAGTGGAGCCTCCCTAGACAGAGGCAGTCTACCCACAAAAACCCGCCTTTTGTGGAAAAAGATGAGAAATGGGCTTTAGTGATTGGTTTGGTCGCCTCCTCTAGACAAGAGGTCGAACGACTAGCTTTATGGTTTAACCAAAACAATCTGGAACTGAACACACTCAAAACCGTAGAAATGGTGGTAGACTTTAGGAGAAACCCTTCCATACTTCCACCTCTCACAATACTAGACAACACAGTATCAACAGTAGAAACCTTCAAATTTCTAGGTTCTATCATATCGCAAGATCTAAAATGGACAGCTAACATCAAAAACATCATTAAAAAAGGACAAGAAAGAATGTTCTTTCTGCGCCAACTCAGTAAGCTCAAACTGCCCAAGGAGCTGCTGATTCAGTTCTATAGAGGAATTATTGAGTCTGTCATTTGCACCTCTATAACTGTCTGGTTCGGTTCTGCAACCCAACAAGAAAAACACAGACTTCAGAGGATAATTAGAACTGCAGAAAAAATAATTGCTACCAACCTGCCTTCCATTGAGGACCTGTATACTGCACGAATCAAGAAGAGAGCCGTGAAAATATTTACAGACCCCTCGCATCCTGGACATAAACTGTTTCAACTCCTACCCTCAAAACAACGCTATAGAGCACTGCACACCAGAACAACTAGACACAAGAACAGTTTTTCCCCGAAGGCCATCACTCTGCTAAACAAATAATTCCATCAACACTGTCAGACTATTTACTGAATCTGCACTACTATTAATCTTCTCATAGTTCCCATCACCAATCTCTTTCCACTTATGACTGTATGACTATAACTTGTTGCTGGCAATCCTTATGATTTATATTGATATATTGACCATCAATTGTGTTGTAAATGTTGTACCTTGATGAACGTATCTTTTCTTTTATGTACACTGAGAGCATATGCACCAAGTCAAATTCCTTGTGTGTCCAATCACACTTGGCCAATAAAAAAATTCTATTCTATTGAAAGAGGCGGTGGTGAGGCCCCTCCTCAAGAAGCCTTCCCTGGACCCGGCTGTTTTAGGTAATTATCGTCCGGTCTCCAACCTTCGCTTCGCGGCGAAGGTTGTTGAGAGTATGGTGGCATATCAGTTTCCCTTACACCTGGATGAAACTGTCTATCTAGGCCCGGTCCAGTCCGGTTTCCGGCCCGGTTACAGCACGGAGACGGCTTTGGTCGCGTTGGTGGATGATCTCTGGAGGGCCAGGGATAGGGGTTGTTCCTCTGCCCTGGTCCTATTAGACCTCTCAGCGGCTTTCGATACCATCGACCATGGTATCCTGCTGCGCCGGTTGGAGGGATTGGGAGTGGGAGGCACCGTTTATCGGTGGTTCTCCTCCTATCTCTCCGACCGGACGCAGTCGGTGTTGACAGGGGGGCAGAGGTCGGCCCCGAGGCCCCTCACTTGTGGGGTGCCGCAGGGATCGATCCTCTCGCTCCTTCTGTTCAACATCTACATGAAGCCGCTGGGTGAGATCATCAGTGGGTTCGGTGTGAGGTACCAGCTGTCGCGGATGACACCCAGCTGTACTTTTCCACACCGGACCACCCCAGCGAAGCTATCAAGTGCTGTCCCGGTGCCTGGAGGCCGACGGGTCTGGATGGGGAGAAACAGGCTCAAGCTCAATCCCTCCAAGACAGAGTGGCTGTGGATGCGGCATCCCGGTACAGTCAGCTAAATCCGCGGCTGACCATCGGTGGCGAGTCATTGGCCCCGATGGAGAGGGTGCGCAACAGCGTCCTCCTGGATGAGCGGCTGTCTCTAGAAGATCATTTGACGGCCGTCTCCAGGAGAGCGTTTACCAGGTTCGCCTGGTGCGCCAGTTCGCCTTTCTGGACCGGGAGGCCCTTTGCACGGTCACTCACGCCCTGTGACGTCTCGCCTGGATTACTGCAACGCTCTCTACATGGGGCTTCCTTGAAGGGCATCCGGAGGCTGCAGTTAGTTCAGAATGCGGCTGCGCGGGTGATAGAGGAGCCCTCGTGGCTCCCGTGATAACACCCATCCTGCGCAGGCTGCACTGGCTACCTGTGGCCTTCGGGTGCGCTTCAAGGTTTTGGTGACCACCTTTAAAGCGCTCCATGGCATAGGGCCGGGTTATCTGGGACCGCCTACTGCGACCAGATACCTCTCACCGACCCGTGCGCTCTCACAGAGAGGGACTCCTCAGGGTGCCGTCAGCTAGGCAGTGTCGGTTGGCGACGCCCAGGAAGGGCCTTCTCTGTGGGGCTCCCACCCTCTGGAACGAACTCCCCAGGACTCCGTCAACTTCCTGACCTTGAACCTTCCGTCATGAGCTCAAGACACATTTATTCATCTGTGCAGGACTGGCTTAGATTTTTAAATTTAGAGGGGTTTTAAATTGATTTTAATATTTATATTTGATATTTATATTTCTATTTTTAATAATTCGGGCGTTAGAATAAGTTTTTTAAGGATTATTTTAATTTGTATATTGATATTGATGTTTTATATGCCTGTAAACCGCCCTGAGTCCTTTGGGAGATAGGGCGGTATATAAATTCGAATAATAAATAAAAATAAAATAAAATAAATAAATGCAGGAACAGAAGCATGGCAGAATGGGTGGGCAGTGGGCCAGGAGCTGCATCAAGGAGACTTTAGTGGAGCCTCCCTAGACAGAGGCAGTCTACCCACAAAAACCCGCCTTTTGTGGAAAAAGATGAGAAATGGGCTTTAGTGATTGGTTTGGTCGCCTCCTCTAGACAAGAGGTCGAACGACTAGCCTTATGGTGCAACCAAAACAATCTGGAACTGAACACACTCAAAACCGTAGAAATGGTGGTAGACTTTAGGAGAAACCCTTCCATACTTCCACCTCTCACAATACTAGACAACACAGTATCAACAGTAGAAACCTTCAAATTTCTAGGTTCTATCATATCGCAAGATCTAAAATGGACAGCTAACATCAAAAACATCATTAAAAAAGGACAACAAAGAATGTTCTTTCTGCGCCAACTCAGTAAGCTCAAACTGCCCAAGGAGCTGCTGATTCAGTTCTACAGAGGAATTATTGAGTCTGTCATTTGCACCTCTATAACTGTCTGGTTCGGTTCTGCAACCCAACAAGAAAAACACAGACTTCAGAGGATAATTAGAACTGCAGAAAAAATAATTGCTACCAACCTGCCTTCCATTGAGGACCTGTATACTGCACGAATCAAGAAGAGGGCCGTGAAAATATTTACAGACCCCTCGCATCCTGGACATAAACTGTTTCAACTCCTACCCTCAAAACAACGCTATAGAGCACTGCACACCAGAACAACTAGACACAAGAACAGTTTTTCCCCGAAGGCCATCACTCTGCTAAACAAATAATTCCATCAACACTGTCAAACTATTTACTGAATCTGCACTACTATTAATCTTCTCATAGTTCCCATCACCAATCTCTTTCCATTTATGACTGTAGGACTATAACTTGTTGCTGGCAATCCTTATGATTTATATTGATATATTGACCATCAATTGTGTTGTAAATGTTGTACCTTGATGAACGTATCTTTTTTTATGTACACTGAGAGCGTATGCACCAAGACAAATTCCTTGTGTGTCCAATCACACTTGGCCAATAAAAAAAAAATTCTATTCTATTCCTACAGACATACATGCCTGGCATTGGTGCATTTCGAAAAGCTGGAGGAGGTGAGGTTTGATAGGCACCTGTCATCTCCATTGGAATTCTGGTGGCTTTATGACCTCATCCATGCAGGCTAAACTGCCAGGTACTGTCAGTTGTCCAAGAGGTTAGTCAGTCTTCAGAAAGGGTCTTGGGCTCTGGGAAAATTTCCCTCTATTTGAAGCCAAATTGTAAAACTTGTATTCCAAGGGCGAAAACACTAATTTCCCTTCTTAGGAAATGGAAGCTGGGTGAAGATGTGCTCCAGAGCAGGGATCCCCAATCTTGGCAACTTTAAGCTTGGGTGGGCTTCAACTCCTAGAATTCACTGGCTGGGGTATTCTGGGAGTTGAAGTCCTCCAGGCTTAAGGTTGCCATGGTTGGTGACCGCTGCTCCAGAGAACACCCAGCTCCCCTCCTTGTTCCTTTTAATTAGTGCTTGATAGTTTTTAATCATGTGGGATTGTTGCTTCTAATCCCAGGCACTCCCATTTTGGAGTCGAGCTGAAAAGAATTCCACTATGGGAGACTTTTACCTTTGCAAGGGAGCTCCTTTGCCCACCTGAAAATACAAATACAAATCACCAAGTAATTCAAAGAAAGCAAAAAATTATTGTTTTAGGGGGCTGGTCATGTTTTTTTCCCACAGGGCAAAGAAATATAACATTCTCTATATGTGAGACATCAGCAAGCAAATGATCAAGCTGTAATTCCCTCAATGGAAAAATGGCTGCAAATGTTGATGGAGTTAGCAGAGGTAGCTAAACGGACTGATTAAAGAAAAGAACATAATTTTGTTTCTCCTTGGAAACCACTTTTGGACTTTGTGCTTAAGGTGGAAAAAACCCCAAAACTTTGATTTTGGGCTTTGCCAATTAGAATTCACGCTAGAAGGTATGTATTATATAAAAGTAAAAATTTGAAGAGTTACTGCGTCAAAAGGAGTCAAGGAAATTAATGCTTTCCCCTCTACCCTACACTTTTCTCTCCTCTCTTCCTCCACTATTTTACCTTTAGTCGTATTTATATTTTGTATTTCATGCTATGATAAACTAATAAAAAATTGAAAGCGCAAACAATAAACTGCACTGATTGCTTGTGAAGCTTGAACAGCAGAAAAGATTCCAGATAAAACTCCACGTGTGACAAATTTATGTGTTAGTCTTTCCCGGCTAAGTTGGTGTCTTTCTCGAAAGTTGCAGATGAATTCAAAGACACTCAGAATACTCTGTTGTGTAGCTGCTGAAAAAGTAAATTTTCACATACCAAACAGAGCAGCGGTTCTCAACCTGTGGGTCGGGACCCCGTTGGGGGTCGAATGACGATTTGCCAGGGGTCGCCTAAGACCATCGGAAATATGGGAAGTATACTTGCGAGTTGAAGAATCACGCTCCAATGGTTGACTCCACAAGCCAGCTGCAGGCCCTTCAAATCGCTAGCCGAATTCGGCTTCAGGCGCGATGAATTAAAAAAGTGAGAAATCTTTGCTCTGATGTCTCCCTTTCAAGCCAGCTGCAATCACTCCCAATCGCTAGCCTAATCTGGCTTCAGGCGCGATAAACTTAATAGGGGAGGAGTCTCTGCATTAATGCCTCCGTCCTCAAGGCAATCGCAAGCAGCTCAGATCGCTAGCCAATACGGCTTCAGGCGCGATCAATTCAAAATGAAAATAATTTTACGGTTGGGGTCGCCACATTGTGGGGAATTGTATTAAAGGGGTCGCAGCACTATAAAGGTTGGGAACCACTGAAATAGAGCCTTAGTCAAGAAGGGAAAAACATGCATTCTTAAATTAACCCAGCTGAATCTCACCCGCTCTTCCCTACCCATCACTGATTGCTCTTTTTTACTGTTGATTAGGGTCTGAAACTCGATTTCATTGAGGGCTGCATCTGGGTTGTGTTCCACTGGGGGTGGGGCTAGACGTGGCGGGGGGGGGACGGACATAGCCAGGTTGATGTCACTTGTGCTGAGGTTCCCCCAAGTGTTCCGCCAGCAAAGATGTGCTTGCGAGCTCAGTTTTCAGCTTCCATGACCTCCTGCATCCCTCTACCAGCGAAAACGGGACTCTCATGAGAGGAGGGTGTGGGACCCAGTGGGGTAGGGAGCAACCCCAAGGCCTGTGGGTACCTGATGGGTGGGAAACCAAGTATGGGGTGCCTCAAAGGATGGAGGCATAGGGAGGCTGGGGCTGGGACTGCACTAAGTCACCCAGAACCTTCTCTCCCCATGGTACACTGTGTCGCAGTTAACAATGCCCCCAGTTGTTCAATGACGTTTGGGAGAGCATGGATCGGGTTAAGCAAGTGGTGTCTCGAACAACTGTCCAGGTTCTGTACGAGAGAATCACGGTAGACTTAGTTTGAGATTCTTAACATTTTCTTCACCCTCTGGACCAGGGGTCTGCAACCTTGGCAACTTTAAGCCTGGCGGACTTCAACTCCCAGAATCCCCCAGCCAGCTTTGCTGGCTGGGGATTCTGGAGCTAATCGCCAGGCTTAAAGATGCTGCGTCAGACCCCTGCTCTGGACTGTATCATCTGGAGGTCCTTGGTGCTCTTTGAGCTGGATGGTTTTCTTGCAGATGTTTCATTACCCAACTAGGTTACATCATCAGTACTAGAAGAGTGTGTGATGTGGGGAGGAGGAGGACAACTGTGGGGTCCTTGGTGCTCTCTGAGCTTGGTGGTTTTCTTCCATATATTTCATTATCCAACTAAGGGACATCATCAGTGCTACCGTTAGAAAGGAGGCAGGGTTTGCGGAGTGGAGTAGAAGCAACAGGATGACTGTAGGGTCCTGGGTGCTCTTTGAACTTGGTGAGTTTTTTGCAGACGGTTCATTACCCGACTACGTTACATCATCAGTGGTAGTGATGCTTACACTGATAATGTTGGGTCATGAAATATCTGCAAGAAAACACCCTGGGCCTCTGTGGCTCAAACTGCTAATGCAGTCTGTTATTAACAGCACCTGCTTGCAATTACTGCAGGTTCAAGCCCCACCAGGCCCAAGGTTGACTCAGCCTTCCATCGTTTATAAGGTAGGTAAAACGAGGACCCAGATTGTTGGGGGCAATAAAGTTGACTTTGTATATAAATATACAAATAGGATGAAGACTATTGCTAACATAGTGTAAGCCACCCTGAGTCTTCGGAGAAGGGCAGGATATAAATGCAAATAAAAAAACAACCACCCCAGGGCCCCTCATTTCAACCCTGACCTTCTATTATTCTCCTTTATTGACACTGTAGTCCTTGACTTACAATAATTTAGTGACAAAAGTTACAACGGCACTAAAAAAAACCAACTTATGACCATTTTTTTTACAGTTATGACCACTGCAGCCTCCCGACGGTCATGTGATCAACATTTAGATGCTTGGCAATGGGCTCGGACTTACGACCTTTGCTGTGTTCCCAAGGTCATGTGACACCCCCCCCCTTTTGCAACCTTCTGACCTGCAAACTCAACGGGGAATCCCAGATTCACTTAAGTAACTTAACTGCGGTGATTCTCTTTATCAGCTGCGGCAAGGAAGGTCATAAAATGGGGGCAAAACTCAACAGAAATGCCTCACTTGTCAACAGAAATTTTGGAGTCGAGTGTGGTTATCCGTCAAGGATTACCGGTGATCCCATCTCTACATCCCCCTTGAGTGGTTTTCTTTTCCAAGGTCAGCTTTAAATTCCTTGAGTCTTTCAGGGCCATGCCAGGGGGGGTCCCAGGCCCGAATTTGACTGCTTTGTGTCAATCACAGGTAGTAAAATGACTGTCTGTCATGTGTTTAAACCAAAGGTCTTCAAACTTGGCAGCTTTAAGGCTTGTGGAGTTCAACTCCCAGAATTGAATGGGAAAGCTGCCAAGTTTGGGGATCCCTGGTTTAAACATTCCCTGTTCTATTGCATTAAAAATGGAACAAAACCTGTCTAGATCAGAGGTCTCCAACCTGGGCAACTTTCAGCCTGGCGGACTTCAACTCCCAATGCCAGCTTTGCTGGCTGGGGGATTCTGGAGCTAATCGCCAGGCTTAAAGATGCTGCGTCAGACCCCTGCTCTGGACTGTATCATCTGGAGGTCCTTGGTGCTCTTTGAACTGGATGGTTTTCTTGCAGATGTTTCATTACCCAACTAGGTTACATCATCAGTACTAGAAGAGTGTGTGATGTGGGGAGGAGGAGGACAACTGTGGGGTCCTTGGTGCTCTCTGAGCTTGGTGGTTTTCTTCCATATATTTCATTATCCAACTAAGGGACATCATCAGTGCTACCGTTAGAAAGGAGGCAGGGTTTGCGGAGTGGAGTAGAAGCAACAGGATGACTGTAGGGTCCTGGGTGCTCTTTGAACTTGGTGAGTTTTTTGCAGACGGTTCATTACCCGACTACGTTACATCATCAGTGGTAGTGATGCTTACACTGATAATGTTGGGTCATGAAATATCTGCAAGAAAACACCCTGGGCCTCTGTGGCTCAAACTGCTAATGCAGCCTGTTATTAACAGCAGCTGCTTGCAATTACTGCAGGTTCTAGTCCCACCAGGCCCAAGGTTGACTCAGCCTTCCATCGTTTATAAGGTAGGTAAAACGAGGACCCAGATTGTTGGGGGCAATAAAGTTGACTTTGTATATAAATATACAAATAGGATGAAGACTATTGCTAACATAGTGTAAGCCGCCCTGAGTCTTCGGAGAAGGGCGGGATATAAATGCAAATAAAACAACAACAACCCCAGGGCCCCTCATTTCAACCCTGACCTTCTATTATTCTCCTTTATTGACACTGTAGTCCTTGACTTACAATAATTTAGTGACAAAAGTTACAACGGCACTAAAAAAACCGACTTATGACCATTTTTTTTACAGTTATGACCCCGACGGTCATGTGATCAACATTTAAATGCTTGGCAATGGGCTCGGACTTACGACCTTTGCTGTGTTCCCAAGGTCATGTGACACACACACACCCTTTTGCAACCTTCTGACCTGCAAACTCAACAGGGAATCCCAGATTCACTTAAGTAACTTAACTGCGGTGATTCTCTTTATCAGCTGCGGCAAGAAACGTCATAAAATGGGGGCAAAACTCAACAGAAACGCCTCACTTGTCAACAGAAATTTTGGAGTAGAGTGTGATTATCCGTCAAGGATTACCGGTGATCCCATCTCTACATCCCCCTTGAGTGGTTTCCTTTTCCAAGGTCATCTTTAAATTCCTTGAGTCTTTCAGGGCCATGCAGGGGGGGTCCCAGGCCTGAATTTGACTGCTTTGTGTCAATCACAGGTAGTAAAATGACTGTCTGTCATGTGTTTAAACCAGGGGTGTCCAAACTTGGTCCCTTTAAGACTTTTGGACTTCAACTCCCAGAGTCCCTCAGCCAGCAAAGCTGGCTGAGGAACTCTGGAGTTGAAATCCAAAATTTAAAAGACCAAACAGACAATTTAAACAAAGGTCTTCAAACTTGGCAGCTTTAAGGCTTGTGGAGTTCAACTCCCAGAATTGAATGGGAAAGCTGCCAAGTTTGGGGATCCCTGGTTTAAACATTCCCTGTTCTATTGCATTAAAAATGGAACAAAACCTGTCTAGATCAGAGGTCTCCAACCTGGGCAACTTTCAGCCTGGCGGACTTCAACTCCCAGAATCCCCCAGCCTGCAATGTTGCACCAATTTTTTGGGGAGGTATTACATCTGGCACCCAGAATCCTCCTGGAAGCAAACAGCTTTGAACACTGCAAAATAGGTACATCCTCTGTTTGGTGTCCATCAGCTGCATTGGGAGAGATGTGTTTCAGCCAAGAGAGACAGGCAAGTGACTGAAGTTTGGATGTACTGACAGCCAGGGGTGGGCTTCAAAAATTTTAGCAAGGGGTTCTCTGCCCCATTGCTGGGTGGGCGTGGCCATGGTTGGCCTCCTGCACCACGGCGGGTGGTGGTGGGTGTGTTTTTGCCCTCCCCAGGCTCCAGAGGCTTCTCTTGAGCCTCCGGGAGGGCGAAAACGGCCTTCCCAGACTCTGGAGACCGTCTGGAGGCCGTAAATGTACTACCATATGCATAATTGTATGTAGCTGTACTAATAGGTTTCGGTACTCCTTGCGGTATTTGTAAGACGCGGATCGATTTGTATTATGAGTGATCAGAGTAAATACTTTTAAACAATTTGAACTATCAAATTATAATATCAAATGAGGCCACACAAAAGAGCACATCCATTAAACAAACCATAGCAATAAAGGAGCCTCTGGTGGCTCAGACTGGTAAGACAGTCTGTTATTAACAACAGCTGCTTGCAATTACTGCAGGTTCAAGTCCCACCAGGCCTAAAGTTGACTCAGCCTTCCATCGTTTATAAGGTAGGTAAAATGAGGACCCAGATTGTTGGGGGCAATAAGTTGACTTTGTATATAATATACGAATGGATGAAGACTATTGCTTGACATAGTGTAAGTCGCCCTGAGTCTTCGGAGAAGGGCGGGATATAAATGCAAATTTAAAAAAAGGAAATAGTATAACGGTCCCATTCACAAGTTTGATGCTTAATGCTTGGGCAGATCATACAGTATACAGTCAAGTTGAGATGGCAATGAAGTTAAGTATCTACACTGTATGTACTAGTAAGTACTCGTAATCCTGACTAAGTGGCTCAGTGGCTGAGAACTGAACTTGTCGATCAGAAAGGTCAACAGCTCGAATCCCCAGTATAGGTCTCCTGCGTGGGCAGAGGGGCTGGACTAGATGACCTCCAAGGTTCCTTCCAACTCTATTACTGTTACATCTGTACCTTATGGATGGCAATTAGATCTGTGATGTTCAAGGAATGTCTCAGCTCTTAAAAAAGCCTTGTGCATTATATCCAGGGCTAGACATTCTTTGCTGGGTACTGAAGCATTGTAGCAACACTTTACCTACAAGAGGGCATGATGGCTCAGTGGTGAAAGACTCTGACCTTGTCAGCTCGGGTTCGAGACCCAAAAACTCTAGAATAACAAGTTGACCTGTATCATCAGTTATCCCCTTCACGCCCACAAGTGATCCCAGTCCAGCCCACCTTAAATTCCTTTCTATTAACTCGCACTAATTTCGCTTGACTGTTAGTAGTTGAGTAGTTAAGCTTGTGGAGAGCTTAAGTTCACAATAAATCTTGGAACTGTTTATATTTCCTGTGCTTGACAAAGAGTTGCGTGATGGAGTGAGCTCTCGTCCTGCCCAATTGGCAGTTTGAAAGCCTGCGAATGCAAGTGCAAGGTAGCACTTCTGTGGTAGGATCACAGCATTCCAGGTGCATCAGCGTATAGTCACACTATACATTTACATTTCTTTCCAGTGCCAGGCATTTATCGGCATTTGTCACCTGAATGGACTCTTTGATGTATATGGAGGTTTCCCCTCTGACTGAAGCTCTTTCCGCACTCCAGACATTTAAAGGGTTTCTCTCCCGTATGAACTCTTTGATGTTGGCAGAGGTGGCCACCCTGAGTAAAGCATTTCCCACACTCCAGGCATTTAAAGGGTTTTTCTCCCGAGTGGATTCTTTGATGTGTATAAAGGCTCGCCTTGTGACTGAAATTCTTTCTACACTTTGCACATTGATAGGGTTTCTGCCCTGTGTGAATTCTTTTGTGCCGATGGAGGTGTTCTACCCGACTGAAAGATTTTCCACACTCCAGACATTGAAAGGGTTTCTCTCCCGTGTGGATTCTTTGATGTTGACTGAGGTGTCCACCATCAGTAAAGCTCCTCCCACACTCCAAGCATTTATACGGCTTCTCTCCCGTGTGAATTCTTTGGTGCATATAAAGGCTGCCGTTTTGACGGAATCGCTTTCCACAATCCAGGCACTCGTATGGTTTCTCTCCCGTGTGGATTCTTTGATGTTGACGGAGATGCGCGCTCTCAGTAAAGCTCTTTCCACACTCCAGGCACTTGTAGGGTTTCTCCCCTGAATGGATCCTTTGATGTCTATAAAGATGTCCCTTCTGACTGAAGCTCTTTCCACACTCCAGGCATTTATATTCCTTTTCCCTCCTGTGGATTCTTTGATGATTTCTCAGGCTTTTGAGCGTTGGGAAGGACACTCCACACTCCAAACATTTCCAGATTTGTTCTCTAGTGTGAATTCTTATAGTGTGATTATAAAGGCTTCTCCTCTCATGGAAGCGCTTTCCACACTCCAAGCATTTATGCAGTTTTTCTCTCGTGTGGATTTTTTTATGCTTACAAAAGCTTTCCCTGTCACTAAAGGTCTCCTCACATTTTGGGCATTTATGCAGCTTTTCACTAATGTGAATTTTTTGATGTCGAAGGAGGTGTCCACTTACAATAAAGCTTTTTCCACACTGGCATTTATATGGCTTTTCCCCAGTGTGGGTCCTTGTATGAATATAAAGGTTCCCACTGAGCCGGAAGCTTTTCCCGCATTGCAGGCATTTAAACGGTTTTTCCCCTGTATGGATTCTTTGATGGGCATATAGGTTTCCGCTCAAACGGAAGGTTTTTCCACATTCCAGGCATTTATAGGGTTTTTCTCCGGAGTGGATTCTTTCATGGGCACGAAGGGTTCCTTTCTGGGTAAAACTTTTTCCACATTCTAGGCACAGAAACGGTTTCTCTCCCGTGTGGATTCTTAAATGGGTTTCGAGGGTTTTGTTCGTTTGGAAGGATTTTTCACATTCCGGGCACTGATATTTCTCTCCATCGTCCTGGATCCTTTGGGGACTGCCGAGTCTTCCGAAGGAGCCTCTACCCTCCAGGCATTTATTCAGCTTCTCTCCCCAGTGGATCCTTTGATGGGTATCAAGATTTCCCCTCTGACTGAAGCTCTTTCCACACTCAAAGCATTTATAAGGTTTTTCTCCTGAGTGGATCCTTAGATGGCATTTGAGATGGTCATTTCTTTTGAAGGATTTTCCACATTCTGGGCATTGAAATTTCTTTCCTCCCTCCTGAATCCTTTGGCGATTCCTGTGTCTTCCGAAGGCCCGTCTGTCCTCTAAGCATTTATTCAGGTTCTCTCCCAAGTGGATCCTTTGATGTTTATAAAGGTTGCTGCTTTGACTGAAGCTCTTTCCACATTCCAGGCATTTATACGGTTTTTCTCCCGTGTGGATCCTTTGATGTACATAAAGGCTGCTGCTCCAACTGAAGCTCTTTCCACACTCAAAGCATTTATGAGGTTTTTCTCCCGAGTGGATCCTTAGATGCCTTTGAAGATGTCCATTTGTTGTAAAAGATTTTCCACATTCCGGGCATTCGTATTTCTTCTCTCCTGTGTGGATTCTTAAGTGGTTTTCCAGATGGTGATTTCTCTTGAAGGACTTTCCACATTCTGGGCACTGAAATTCTTTTCCTCCCTCCTGGATCCTTGGGGGCCCTCCGGGTCTTCCGAAGGAGCCTCCGCCCTCCAGGACCGTCTCGGGGTCTCCGCCCGTTTCCTCCTCCCCGCGTCGCCCTCCAGGCAGCCGCCTTTCCCGGGCTCCCCCTGGGCTCATCCCTCCGGCAGCCCCGGAGCCCCCCGGCCTTTCCCCGCCGTCTCCCGGGGAAGCCGCGCCGGGACCGGGCAGGGCTGCTCCGCGGGGCCCCTCTCCTCCTCCTCCTCCTCTCGGGCGGCGCTTCCTTCCTTCCCCCGCCGGGCTCCTCCGTCCTCCTGCAGGGGAGAGAGAGAGAGAGGCGGGTCACGGCTGCGTCCCCTTCCCCGCAGGGGAGGCCCAGGCCGAAGCCTCCGCCTCTCACGGGCCTTCCGGGCTGGCCCTCCCACTCACCTACTCTACTTGCCTTCGAAGCGTACCGCTCTGTCCGTCAGCTCTCTGATTCCGGAAGTGGAGGGAGAGAATTACCGATCACTCCTTTCTGCGATGCTCCGCCCTTTCCACTCCAGGCCCCGCCTCCTTGAGGGCTCCTCGAGGTTTCCGAATGTGTGGGCCCTCTCGTCACGCCCTTTGTATTTGCATACGGCCTTCTGCGACATCCCATTGGCTTCCGCCCGCGTGATCCCTCCCCCTGCACACGATACTGCAGTTGCGCCCTTCCTCGCTTGCGGGTCAGTGTCAGCTCTTAGATGAGAGGGCTTCAAACATGGCAGCTGTAAGACTTGTGGACTTCAGCTCCCAGAATTCTCCAGCTAGTTTTGCTGGCTGAGGAATTCTGGGAGTTGAAGTCCAATAAGTCTTAAAGCTGCCAGGTTTGGGGCTCCCGACTTAGATGGATGTTTCTCCATGAAGTGGAATCAAGCTAAGCCCTCTATAGCAGAGTCAGTCTGGATCCCAGAGACATAGAAAGGATGAATTCAATATAAATAAAAGAAATAAAACATAAATTATAGTAATAGAGTTAGAAGGGACCTTGGAGGTCATCTAGCCCAACCCCCTACTCAAGCAGGAGAACTATACTAAGGATTCGAACCACCGAACGAGAACTGTATTAGGTATTCGAACCACCGAACTTCCAATCTTTCTGATTGACAAGCTCAGTGTCTTAGCCACTGAGCCACCTGGTCAGGCTTTTAATTTTAAATTAAATTAAATTTAAAAAGATATAAATAAAACATAATAAAAAAAGAAAGGATGAATTCTGAATTTGCTTAAACATCTCTAAAAGAGAAATCAGATTGTAAGCAGTTTTGAACAAAATAGCTGGGATTCTTTTCTTTTTTTTAAATTATATTTTACTGTGCCATTTCCGTTGTTATGTATAAAATTCTCATACCCACAATGGCAGTGCGCTGTCAGGGTACACAATCTCTTTGAAATACAAATAGTAAACCTTATATGCACAATAGTTGTAACCATTATTCTTAAAAGTCTATTCACGATTCTTCACTTACCCTTAGGAAACATTTTCCATTATTTAATTAAACACTGTTCAGTTTTATCTATAATCAGTTATTAGTATCAAACACCAAATTTTGGAACCGTTATCCTCCAAGTCTATTAATCATAGGTGGGATTCTCAGTGCGAGGCCCAGAATTGATTTTTCCAAATGGCAACTGGACTATATTGGTGTTTTTTTTTCCATTGAAACATTTCGCTTGATATCCAAGAAGCTTCTGTTTTAACCAACTGTAAGGGATTGGAAGAACCAGAATCAGAACCAGAATCAGTATAGAGCTGGAAGGGACCTTAGAGGTCTTCTTAGAAAGCTTCCTAACAAACAGGAAGCAGCAGGTGAAGCTAAGCAAGATCACATCAAATACCTGTACAATTAGCACAGGGGCCCCCCAAGGCTGTGTGCTCTCCCCACTTCTCTTCTCTCTGTATACCAATGACTGCATCTCCAATGATCCATCTGTTAAGCTACTGAAGTTCGCAGATGACACAACAGTGATTGGTCTCATTCGAGACAATGACGAATCCGCATATAGACGAGAGGTCAAACGACTAGCCTTGTGGTGCAACCAAAACAATCTGGAACTGAACACACTCAAAACCGTAGAAATGTTGGTAGACTTTAGGAAAAATCCTTCCATACTTCCACCTCTCACAATACTTGACAACACAGTATCAACAGTAGAAACCTTCAAATTTCTGGGTTCTATCATATCGCAAGATCTCAAATGGACAGCTAACATCAAAACATCATTAAAAAGGGCAACAAAGAATGTTCTTTCTGCGCCAACTCAGTAAGCTCAAACTGCCCAAGGAGCTGCTGATCCAATTCTACAGAGGAATTATTGAGTCTGTCATTTGCACCTCTATAACTGTCTGGTTCGGTTCTGCAACCCAACAAGAAAAACACAGACTTCAGAGGATAATTAGAACTGCAGAAAAAATAATTGCTACCAACCTGCCTTCCATTGAGGACCTGTATACTGCACGAATCAAGAAGAGGGCCGTGAAAATATTTGCAGATCCCTCGCATCCTGGACATAAACTGTTTCAACTCCTACCCTCAAAACGACGCTATAGAGGACTGCACACCAGAACAACTAGACACAAGAACAGTTTTTCCCCGAAGGCCATCACTCTGCTAAACAAATAATTCCCTCAACACTGTCAGACTATTTACTGAATCTGCACTACTATTAATCGTTTCATAGTTCCCATCACCAATCTCTTTCCACTTATGACTGTATGACTATAACTTGTTGCTGGCAATCCTTATGATTTATATTGATATATTGATCATCAATTGTGTTGTAAATGTTGTACCTTGATGAACGTATCTTTTCTTTTATGTACACTGAGAGCATATGCACCAAGACAAATTCCTTGTGTGTCCAATCACACTTGGCCAATAAAAAATTCTATTCAATTCTATTCTAGTCAAGCCCCCTGCTCAAGCAGGAGACCCTAGACCCTAGACCTCAGCCAGCTTGGACTCTGGGAGTTGAAGTCCACAAGTCTTAAAGGGACCAAGGTTGGAGACCCCTGCTTTAGCCGGCCTGATGGAGAGCAACTGACAGTGGCTTCCCCAGGAATGCATCCAGCTGGCATGTCAGCTCCCTTCCTCTTAAAACCAGAACCCTGACAAGCGTCCAGCTGCTGCATTTTGCCTTGAATGGAGTTTATGGATGGGCCACCAAGGCCTTCCTTGCTCTTTTCAGATACAGTTTGGCCTCCAGAACCTGCCTGTGTCAGGGTTCCAAGCAACACCCCCAACACCCCTAAGGCTGGAGGTTAACAGATTAATCTTGACTCCGGAAAATATGACTTCTGTAACAGAGTTATTAGTGCTCGGAACACACTACCTGACTCTGTGGTCTCTTCTCAAAATCCCCACAACTTTAACCAAAAACTGTCTACCATTGACCTCACCCCATTTCTAAGAGGTCTGTAAAATATTTGTGTGCCTACCGTTCCTGTCCTATTGTTTCCTTTCATTATATCCAATTAATATAGTTATTTTCATGCTTATGCTTATATATACTGTCGTGACAAATAAAAATAAAATAAAAAAAAACAAAAAATAAAACAGTTGAAAGGTACCTAATAGGACTTCTAGTCCAGGGGTCTCCAACTTTGGTCGCTTTAAGACTTGTGGACTTCAACTCCCAGAGTTGAAAGCTGGCCGAGGAACTCTGAGAGTTGAAGTCCACAAGTCTTAAAAGGACCAAGGTTGGAGACCCCTGCCCTAGAACATTTCAGATAAGTGATTGTCCAGTCTCTACTTAGAAACCTCCAGTGATGAAGGACCCAGAATTTCTGGTGGCAAGCTGTTCCACTGGTTAAATATCCTCACTGTTAAGGAAGTTTCTCCTCAATTCCACGTTGCTTCTCTCCTTGGTTAGTTTCCATCCATGGTTTCTTGTCATTCATGGGAAGGATTTACATTTATTTATTTATTTATTTATTTATTTATTTATTTATTTATTTAAATTTCTTTTGTCACAACAGAATACACAAACAATTGTCATAGATAAAACAACATATTTTGAAGAAAATATACATATATGTATAAAAATATGCATCAACTATATCAATTTGATATGATGAAGGGAACAATAGGACAGGAACGGTATGCACTTTTGTGCTCTTATGCACGCCCCTTATAGCCCTCTTAGAAATGGGGTGAGGTCAATAGTAGACAGTTTTTGGTTGAAGATTTTGGGATTTTGAGTAGAGACTATGGAGTCAGGTAATGAGTTCCAAGCATTAACAACTCTGTTACAGAAGTCATATTTTCTGCAATCAAGTTTGAAGCGGTTGACATTTAGCTTGAATCTATTTTTTGCTCTTGTATTATTGCGATTCTACCTGAAGTAGTCTTTTACAGGAACGATATTGCAATAGATGATTTTGTGTGTTAAACACAGGTCATGTCAAGTCGACGGAGTTGTAAGTTTTCTAATCCCAGGATTTCAAGTCTGTTGGTATAAGGTATTTTGTTGTTTTCGGAGGAGTGAAGAACTCTTCTAGTAAAATATTTCTGGACTCTTTCTATTGTATTTATGTCAGAGATGTGGTATGGGTTCCAGACGGATGAGCTGTATTCAAGAATAGGTCTGGCAAATGTTTTGTATGCTCTAGTTAGTAGTGTAGAGTTTTTAGAAAAGAAGCTGCGTAAAATTAGGTTTACAACTCTTAGGGCTTTTTCGCTATGTAGTTGCAGTGAGCTTTGGCACTAAGGTCATTAGATATGAGAACTCCAAGATCTTTGACAGGGTGGGGGTCATCAGTTAGGTAATGTCCATCAAGTTTGTACTTGATATTAGGGTTCTTTTTTCCAATATGTAAGACTGAGCATTTGCTGGTTGAGATTTGGAGTTGCCAAGTTTTAGACCAATCGGAAATTAAGTCGAGGTCTTCTTGAAGGGTAGAAGTATTATTGGTGGTATTAAATAGTTTGACATCATCAGCAAAGAGAACACAATAACTTGAGATGAGGTCGCAGAGATCATTTATGTATAGTATGAAGAGTGTTGGTCCAAGAACACTACCTTGGGGAACGCCACTTTTGACAGGAACAGGATTAGATATAGCGTTGCCAATTTTGACCACTTGTTGTCTGTTTGACAGGAAGGCATTTATCCAATTGTGAAGAGGTCCCGAAATGCCGTAGGATTTTAGTTTGAGGAGTAGTTTATCATGTACTACTGAATCAAAAGCTTTGCAGAAGTCTATGTAGATTGCATCTATTGCTTTTCCTTGATCAAGGTTTGTAGTCCATATGTTTTTGCAGTGGAGAAGTTGTAGATTACAAGACATTTTTTTTCTGAAACCAAATTGTTTATTAGAGAGAAGGTTGTTTGTTTCGAGATGGAGTGTAATGGATTGGTTTATGATGGATTCCATTACTTTGCATGAGACACAACATAGAGAGATAGGTCTGTAATTTTCAACAAGGCATGGATCTCCTTTTTTGAAGATAGGGATGACTGTGGCTAGAGACCAGAGTTTTGGAAGGGAACTAGTTTTGAAGGCTTTATTAAAGATAATGCTTAGGGGTTCAGCTATATTAATTGAAAGTTTTTTTAAAAAGTATGCACATAGTCCATCTGGTCCAATAGATAATGATGGTTTCAGGTTGCGAAGGGCTTTTTCAACATTATCTTCTGTAAAGTCCACGTGTGTTAGGTCGTTGTTTTCTTCTGTGGAGTCTATGTGTGTTGAGTCGTTGTTAACATTTTTGATACGATTGAGGAATGTTGGATATGAGCCATCACTGTTTACAAAGACTGAGCCGAAGAATGTGTTAAAGAGGTTTGCTTTAATTGTTTCGTCGGTACATTCTTTACCGTTAGATTCTTTTAGTGGTGGAATGGTTCTTGTTTCTTTTAGTTTATTGTTATTTATTGTTATTTGTCACAACAGTATATATAAGCATAAGCATGAAATAACTATATGATATATAAGCATAAATATAATCATAAGTATGTAATAACTATATGAAATTGGATACAATCAAGGGCAGGGGTCTCCAACCATGGTCCCTTTAAGACTTGTGGACTTCAACTCCCAGAGTTCCTCAGCCAGCTGGCTGAGGAACTCTGGGAGTTGAAGTCCACAAGTCTTAAAGGGACCAAGGTTGGAGACCCCTGATCAAGGGAATATTAGGACAGGAATGGTAGGCACGTTGGTGCTCTTATTATTATCTCATTTATTATCTTTTTATTATCTTATTGTTAATTATTATCATTATTACATGAAGCTTCTTGGATGAGAAGCGAAACGTTGTCAATGAAAATAAAAACACAAATGGATAAAAAAAAATCCATTTGCCTTTTGGAAAAGAAGTACCTTCGGCAGAAACATGATGGACAAGTCCCACAGAAGAGACCCGGAATTATTAACGCGAGGGTCTGTCTAACACCTTCAAAAGTCTGCCTATATACCTTCAAGAGTCTATATTCTAACCAGCGGAAGTGACTGTTTGTAGCTCTATGGCGCCTATTTAAAGCTTCGCGGGCGCTGCGTTTCCTTTTCCGCCCTCCCTCGCCGGAAGTGACGTGAGCGGGCGCGACGTTGCTCGGCGCCAGGGTTTTCCTTTGGCGCCATGCCGTCGGAGCAGTTTCGGATGGAGACCGTCGAGGCCCTGCGGAACACCCGCAAAGGGCGGCTGCGCTACTGCCGTGACTGGAGCCCGCTCGAGGAGGTGCGCCGCCGCGCCCTGGCTCCTCCCTCTCTCTCGCTCACTCGCTCGCTCGCTCGCTCTTCCCGGGCTGGGGGACTACAAGTCCCATCCGCCTCCACCCTGGAGGGGAAGAGAGTGATGGGAGTTGGGATTCCTCACCCCCCCCCACCACTAACGTTTGGGGGGAGCTGGTCGCGGGGGTGGCCGCCCTCAACCCCCCCCCCTCGCTGCGGGGAGCGATGGTGCTGCTGGTCCTAGCTGGGGATGATGGGCAGGGTGGTCCTTGCAAAAAAAGAGGGGTGTGTGTGTGTGTGTGTCTTTGCAGCCCCCCCACCTTCAATTCTTCCTGGAGTGGCCGACAATGAGGCGGCATATACATTTAATAATAATGATCATTAAATAAATTTAATATGAAATATTTTAAAATATTTTAACAAATATTAAAAGTATCTCATTATTAGTATTAAAGCCCTTGAGTTACGATCACAGTGGAGCCCAGCGTCCATGTCACTAAGTGAAACCTGTGTTAAAATGAGTTTTTGCGGCCCCCCACTCATTTTGCGACCGTTCTTGCCACAGTCCTTAAGTGAATCACTGCAGTTTTTAAAGTCAGTCACATGGGTTGCTAAGTGTAACCCGACTTCCCTTTACTGACTGGTTGTCAGAAAGCCGTCGATCATATGACCCCGGGACACTGCGACCATCATAAATATGGACCGGTTGCCAAGGGTTCAAATTTCGATCAAGCAAACAATGCTGCAATGGTGGGAAAAGGGTCCTTAAGTCTCATTTGTCAGTGCAGGCGTCACTGAACGGTCACTAAATGAACAAATAAATGTAAGTCGAGGACCAACTGTAGTGTTTCATCTGTGATTTAGGATGATTGTATTTTACGATTATGATTATCGCTTGTTGCTTGTATGTACAGTGAGAGCTTATGTACCGCGGATATTCTTTTTGTATTTCCAATCACATTTGGCCAATAAATTATTCTATTCTATTCCTGATTCCCCCCCCCCCATTAGAATTAGAGTCATAGATTTTGCAGACTCACTAGGTAGCCCAGCCCAGGAATCCTGCCCACTGGAAAGGCTAAAATTCCTTGCATTCAAATTGACCCTAATAAAACAGCATTTTAGCAAGTCTGATTTGCAAACTGTATTCATTTATTTAAATTGTTTAATAAAATAGACTTCCTGTGAATGTAAATCAGGGAGGTATCAGGTCAAGCCTTTCTGACCTATTCCATTTATTGTGGGTTCTGTTTTGGAGGCAAATTTAAATGTTTGGGGGAGGGGTGTTTGCGGGGAGGAGGAAGAAGAGGAGGAGTGTGGGATCCTTAGAGCATGGGTTGTTTTCTTGCAGACATCTCATGACCCAATTAGGTAACATCATCAGTGTTAGAAGGGAGTGGGGTTTGGAGGAGGAGGAAGACTGTGGCATCTTCGGTGCTCTCTGTGCTTGCTTGTTTTCTTGCAGACTTTTCATGACCCAACTAGGTAACATCATCAGTGCTAGAAGAGTGTGGGGTTTATGGAAGGGAGGTGGAGGAGGAGGGCTATGGGGTCCTTGGTGTTCTCTGAGCTTGGTGGTTTTCCTGCAGATGTTCCATGACCCAACTAGGGAACATTATCAGTGCTAGAAGGGAGGAGGGGGAGGAGGGCTATGGGGTCCTTGGTGCTCTCTGCGCTTGCTTGTTTTCTTGCAGACGTTCCATGACCCAACTAGGTAACATCATCAGTGCTAGAAGGGAGGAGGGGGAGGAGGGCTATGGGGTCCTTGGTGTTCTCTGAGCTTGGTGGTTTTCCTGCAGACGTTCCATGACCCAACTTGGTAACATCATCAGTGCTAGTAAGGAGTGCTGTCAGTTTATATTCTCGTGACTCTCCCCCCTCCCTTTCCTTTTTGCACTGATGACATTCCCTAGTTTGGGTAATGAATGGTTTGCAAGAAAGAAACCAAGTTCAGAGAGCACCAAGAACCCCACAGTCACTGTTCTCCTCCTCCCGCCCTCTCCCCTCTAGCACTGCTGACGTTACTTAGCTGGGTCACGAAGCATCTGCAAGAAAACCACCAAGCTCAGAGAGCAACAAGGACCCCTCAGTGTCAACCCTGAGCTACAAATACCCTCCTTTAAATTCAAATGTTCCCCTACTTCCTACATCTTGAACGGCTGCACCTTCTGGAGAGCAGCAAAAGGTGGTGTGGATTCTAGCACATGGACAGCACTTGCAGCCTTGTCTTCTATATCATTTTGTTCTTTTTTTCAGGGCATCTTGGAAGAGGATAACTCCCCTCCGGTGCTGTCACCCTACACAGGCTGGGTGCTTGAAAAAATCATCTCGCGTTCTCCAAAGTCCGATCCTCGTCTCTTGGCAAAATCCACTCCTGAAGGAGTATCTCTTTTCCATGGTTTATCTTTAAAGACCGATGCCTCTCCTTCCAATCAGCACAGCCCCCTACCCTTGTCAACAGAAGCCCCTGCTGAGGCCCAGGTAATGCCTTTTACAATAACTATTTCCCTCATTTTTTAAAAAAAAATAATTCTAGTTTCTGCTGCCTAAGATTATAAGCACAGGTAATCCTTGATTTATGACAGCAGGGGAGCCCCAAGTTTTTGTTGCCGAGTGAAGCATTTGCTAAGTGACTTTTGCCCCACTTTGAAGTCCCTTCACATCAGGGGTGAAATGCTCCTGGTTTGGACCGGATCGCGCGATCCGGTAGCGATGGGGGCGGGTAGTTCGGAGAACTGGTAGCAAAAATCCCTGCCCCCCCCCACTGCCCATGCCTCGCTGTTCCTCTTCTCTGTCCCTGAAGCGCTCGGTGGTGATATAGCTGCAAACGGCCTTAAATGACTGTCACGGCGCTTCAAAGGGCCGGACTACAGCTGATCAGCGCTGTAGGCTTGTAGTAGACCGGTGCCTCTATTTTTAAAGAAGGTAGACTGGTGCACTCCCAAAAAAGGGCAATTAGTAGAACGGTGCCTCTATTTTTAAAGAAGGTAGACCGGTGCGCTCCCAAAAAAAGGCAATTAGTAAACCGGTGCCTCTATTTTTAAAGAAGGTGCGCTCCCAAAAAAAGGCAATTAGTAGACCGGTGCCTCTATTTTTAAAGAAGGTAGACCGGTGCGCTCCCAAAAAAAGGCAATTAGTAGACCGGTGCCTCTATTTTTAAAGAAGGTAGACCGGTGCACTCCCAAGTTTTGTATACTTTGTTATTTTTATTATTTATTATTGGCCATGCCCATTCAGTCACCTGACCACCAAGCCACGCCCACCAATTAAGCCACGGCCAGAGAACCTCAGAACCGGTAGGGAAAATTTTTAGATTTCACCTCTGCTTCGCACCACAATGGTTAAGTTAGTAACAGGAAGTTGTTCGATGAATCTAGCTCCCCTCCTTGACTTTGCTTGCGAGAAGGTTGCAAAGAGGGGATCACATACACCCACCCACCCCCGAGACACTGTAATTGTCATAAATAGGAGTCACTTGCCAAGTGTCTAAAGTTTGATCATGTGACCGCGGGGATGATGCAACGACCGTAAGTGTGGAAAAACTGTCGTAAGTCACTCTTTTCTGTGCGGTTGTAACTTTGAACCTTCTTAAATGAGAACTACCTTGTTGTGGTCTGCCAGCAGCCCGCGGACCTGGTGACGGGGTCAGACAGTGAGGAGGCTGGGGAGGACAATGGGCCTGTCCTGGAGTCAGGGGAAGGCCCGGACGAGGGCTCTGCGTCAGAGGCAGAGATGGGTCCAGGGCCATCTGGGAGTGAGGCGTGGACTCCGGAGCCTCCAGAGGCGGACAGCAGAGAGGCAGAGGAACAGGAGGAGCCTGTTCCTACTGCATGCATGTGCAGAGCTGCCAGAAGGCAAGAGCAGCTAAAGCAAAAAGGACAACTTGGGAGTAAGGCCAGGAAATGTTTGGCCCCTCCCATAAGGCTTAAAAGAGCAGCAACGAGCCGTTGGGTTCTTTGTAGGAAAGCAACGTTGATTTTCGTACTTCTTGTCACTTCGTGTGTTTTTTGACAAGAAAAGCCTTTGGTAGGTTGCCAAAGACATCAACGGTTGGTGATAAGCCCCAAGGGACTGGTTATTAAGGATTTTGTTTTGGGCGAAGCCGAGGATGAATGAATTCTCGGCTTTTTTAATAAAATAAGTTTTTTGAGGACTGAATTGTGTTTGGTAATCACTATTTGGGCCTCGGTCACAACATACCCGTATATTCTTAAAACATTAGTGCTCTTTGTTCTAAAGCCGGGTGTTGTGACTCCAGCCCCCGTACCTGGCCCCATGCCCGAAAGTGACTCCAAGAGTGAGGGGGAAGGGCCGGTAAGGCTTACCTCGGGAGCTCCGATTCCTTTGGCCCGGCTCCAGGAACCAGAACCAGATCAGTTGGAAGACGTAATGAGGCCGTCATCCCCTGATTCCTCCCTTTCGCCGGCTATGCCTTCAGACCCAGCTGACAACAATAATAATCAAGCTTGGATCGACCCACGCTTCAGAAGATTAGAGAGGCAGCGTCATCAAAGGAAAGGATATATAAGGAGCTTTGGGACTGCTCTCAGTTCCACGGGAAGCAAAAATTAGCCGAACCGTTTCAAAGAGAGCTGAAAGTCATACTCTGTGAGTCATTTGTTGGAACTTTGGCAGACAGTTGCGATTTCTCTGCCAGGACTGATAAGAGCCGTGAATTCAATGGCTGAAGGCCAGCTCGTTGCTCCAAAGTGGGGAAGGAGACAGAACACCGGGCTGTCAAACTTGATTTCATTGAGGGCCGCGTCAGGGTTGTGTTTGATCTTGGGGTGGGGTGGGGGTGTCAGCTCAACGTTGCCTGTGGCGGCCCAAGCGTTCTGCCAGTGAAAACGGGGCTCGGGAGGCTTCGATGGCCTCTTGCAACCCTCTGCCAGCGAAAACGGAGCTCGGGAGGGCCGCATGTGGCCCTCCCGAGCTCCATTTTCACTGGCAGGGGGTTGCAGGAGGCCATCGCAGCCTCCCGAACCCCGTTTTCACTGGCAGAGGGTTGGAGGAGTTTGACCCCACCCCCCCACCCCCGTTTTAAAGGTTTGTAACTTCATTCCCGTCATTTTTTTTTCCGTTCAGTTTTTGAGCGACACCGAGATGTCTCGCTGATAAGAGGCGGACTGTTCTCCCAGAAGGTGGCTCCAAATGTGCCGATTGATTTCGTTATCAGAGCTGCATCAGAAGACGTTCGATCTCGCCCGCCTTCTAGAATCCTGTGTTTTCACTGCACCAAATTGTGAATCTAACCTCTTCCTTTGCTCTTCTTCTGTTTTTCACGTGGGCCCCGGAAGAAATGGAATACCACGGGGAGCAACCAGGAACCCGTCCTTCTGTCCACCCCGTCCAAAAGTACAGGAGTCGAAGGCCTCATACATCTGCACAAGGAGATCCAGAAGCTGAAAGGGAAGGTGAGCGCAAAAGGACCGGTTGGCGTGATCGGATGAGGCAGCGGAAGCTTATTTGACTAGACAAATGTCGTCTTTGAAAGCGGCCAGGAATAATTAGGATTAGGCCTTCGCGTTTGGTTACCGTAACTGGCTTAAGACCTTTCACTGGAATGAAAGAACAGGGGAGGTTTCCCTCTGAAAGGGCACTGCTGAAGGAAAAAAAGGAAGGAAGGAAGGAAAGAAGACAAGAGGAGGAGGAGGAGGAGAAGCAGGAGGAGAGGAGAGGAGGAGGTTAGGGGTCTCAGTCTAATTGAGAGGGTCCTCTATAGGTTGGTTCATACCCAGATTTATTTGATGATTCTTCTCCTCCTCCTCCTGCTTCTCTTCCTCCTCCTCCTCCTCTTCTCCTCCTTCTCCTCCTCCTCCTGCTTCTCCTCCTCCTTCTCCTCTTCCTCCTGCTTCTTCTGCTTCTCCTGCTTCTCCTCCTGCTTCTCCTCTTCCTCTTCCTCCTCCTGCTCCTCTTCCTCCTCCTGCTTCTTCTGCTTCTCCTCCTCTCCTCCTCCTTCTCCTCCTTCTCTTCCTCCTCCTGCTCCTGCTTCTCCTCTTCCTGCTTCTTCTGTTTCTCCTCATCTTCCTCCTTCTCCTCCTCCTCCTGCTTCTTCTGCTTCTCCTGCTTCTCCTGCTTCTCCTCTTCCTCCTCCTGCTTCTCTTCTTCCTCCTCTTCCTCCTCCTTCTCTTCCTCCTCCTGCTCCTGCTTCTCCTCCTCCTGCTTCTTCTGCTTCTCCTGCTTCTCCTGCTTCTCTTCCTCCTCCTGCTTCTCTTCTTCCTCCTCCTCTTCCTCCTCCTTCTCTTCCTCCTCCTGCTCCTGCTTCTCCTCCTGCTTCTTCTGCTTCTCCTGCTTCTCCTCTTCCTCCTCCTCCTGCTTCTTCTGCTTCTTCTGCTTCTCCTCCTCATTTTCCTGCTTCTCTTCTTCCTCCTTCTCCTCTTCCTCCTCCTGCTCCTGCTCCTCCTCCTCCTCCTGCTTCTTCTGCTTCTCCTCCTCCTCCTTCTCCTCCTCCTCTCCTGCTTCTCCTCCTCCTCTCGTCTTCTTTCCTTCCTTCCTTTCTTTTTTTCCTTCTGTCCTTCCTCTTCTACCACCTCAGGTATCAAGGGAGAGACAATGCTGTAGCTCTCCCAGCAGTCTCAACCATTGTTAATCGATCCTGTTGTGTGTCTTTAATGTAGTTTCTCCGTCTTCTGGGTCTGCATTATGTTCTTTGGCCTATTATTATTATTATCAGCTTTTATTCATTAAACATGAAACTCAGTCGACTGAACATTTTAAAATGTATCACCAATATCATTGACTGCCTCTGATGGTTGATACGGGTTGCTGCCAGCACCCCAGATATCGAGCAAGTATCTTCTTAAAATATATGTTGTTCTGAGTAGCACAGGCTTTTGCAGTTCCGTTGGTATTATTGCAGGAAGCTGCAATTTCTTGATGTAGTTTGTAAAATTCTTGAACATAGTGCCAGGTGCCCTGATATCAATGGTATTTCATCCATAATCAATGGCCAGGTCGTGATATTTCATTTCCCCCCCCCAGTTCTTTTTCTTTGACTCTGGCGAAGAAAATTTCTTTAATGGGAACAAATTATTATTGTTGTTGTTGTTGTTATTATTATTATGTTGCCCTGTGTGATATGGAATCCCAAGGCATCCTTTCCACGTAGGCAAAGCACTATTTGCTGTTTTTATATGTAGTTTAAGACTGGTTCTTAAATCACCATCAATGTATCGCCATCAGTGTTGAAGTTTGGATAGCAATAGCACTTATATACCGCTTCACAGTGCTTTACAGCCCTCTCTAAGCGTTTTACAGAGTCAGCCTCTTGCCCCCAACAATCTGGGTCCTCATTCTACCCACCTTGGAAGGACGGAAGGTTGAGTCAACCTTGAGCCTGGTGAGATTCGATCTGCCAAATTGCAGGCAGCCGGCAGTCAGCAGAAGTAGCCTGCAGTACTGCACTCTAACCACTGCGCCACCGTAGTTCATAATAGAGAGAGAGAGAGAAAACTTGGGTGCGGTGCGCTTAAATCAAACAACAGCATTCCCTCTCTGTTTCCAGCTGATCGAATCATGGTAGCCAATGAGCAGGAACAGAAAACAAAATTTTCTGTCCCTGCTCAAAAGGGCCTCTGGTGGCTCAACAGACTAATGCAGTCTGTTATTAATAGCAGCTGCTTGCAATTACTGCAGGTTCAAGTCCCACCAGGCCCAAGGTTGACTCAGCCTTCCATCCTTTATAAGGTAGGTAAAATGAGGACCCAGATTGTTGGGGGCAATAAGTTGACTTTGTATATAATATAAAAATGGATGAAGACTATTGCTTAACACAGTGTAAGCCTCCCTGAGTCTTCGGAGAAGGGTGGGATATAAATGCAAATTTAAAAAAAATGCCTGCCTGCCTTACGGTGTTTGTGAAGACAGGAGCCTGTAGGTTTCTGCCAGGGTGGATTTGATTTAAAATCACGATTTAATTCAGTAGTAAAAAGGCTTGATTTAAATCAGCTCGATTTAAATCATAACTTTTAAAGAGCAGCTGTCGTCTCTGTCCCGCAGTTCCTCCTCTGACCCGCTGTTGACTCACTGACCGTCCCAGTCACTTTAATGGGACGGCTGGGGAGACGGCAGGGAGACCACAAGGTGAGGGAGGAGGCGGGAAGCAGGTGAGTGGATGCCCGCTAACAGGGCGCTGCTGCCATGATGGATTTGAAATGACAGGCGCTCTTTAAATGTAAGGACTCATTCTTGGCTGGCAGTTAAAATCTTCAGTATGATTATTTGCAAACAATACAAAGGTTTCCTATTCAGCTTGCAAAGCTTAGATTCATGGAATGAGTTTACCAACAATGTAAATATTGCAGGATACACAGCCTCACGCTACGTAACTGAGCCCCAGTTCATGCTGAATAAACTTAAATTTTAATGTATCTTAAATAGAAAACTATCTTTAGATAGATTTTTACTCCAAAAGCGTTTTATTAAAATAAATTGGATTAAAAAAAAAATCCGATTTAAATTTTTTAAAAAATTGATCTTTATTTCTTTATTTCTTTATTTAAAATCGATTTTTATCCAGCCTGGTTTCTATCCTATTTTCCTGCAGGAACAGCTGAAGCAACGCTTGGAACAGCAGGAGCAGGCGGTGAAGGCTGCCTCCGAGGCCGCCAGCGAGTCACTGAAGCGCTTCGATGAGCTGAAGGAGGTGAAGCAGCACCAGGACTACCAGCACCTGCAGCAAGAGATAGAGAACAGGTGAGCCCCTGGCAGCATCACCTGCGATTGAGCGCTGATTGCGTCTGAACTCATTTTAATCTTGGGACTGTTGTGTTTTTCGTTCCAGCTCCAAAGAAGCTCAAGGCCAGCAGGAGAAACTGAAGGAGGAGCACCGGCGTAGAGCCAAAGTAAGCAAAGTAGCCGGGGAAATTGGCCAGGCAGTGGAGAAAAAAGAGGGTCTCGCGGTTTCAAATTGCGGCTGCCAATTAAGTTCTGGCAAGCGGTCTCTGTGGAACGAAACACGATGAGCAAAACCTTCAGAAATGCGAATGGTTGTCTCCTACGACAACCCACTCCCCTTTCCTTCTATTTATTCCCCAGCCAGGGAGGGGCCATTCAGCATCCACGTGTGCCTTGCTTCCCAAGTCAACTCCCTGTCCTCAGTTGTCCTCCTCTCCTAACTGCTCTGCGCATACGTGCGTCTGGAACAGGCCCCAGCTGTTCCTCCTCCTCACTCATAGCAGCCTCCAAAGGCAGATGCCTCTCGGGTGGATGGGAAATATCGGATGGCCCTGTGTCGTGTCCCACTGCTCCTCTGACGGCCGGGTCGGGGAAGTCCGTATCAAGCGTGCCTCTGCAGCTTTGCCAAAGTTCTGTCAGAGTTCTCAGGGCAGGCAGGAGTCAAAGATGTGACTTCAGCAATCCAAATTAGACTTTGCCTGACTCAAAGAATGCCAGAAAGCAGATCCTTTATATAGGCCATGGGGTGTGGCTCCATGACTCAGCACTTATCCAGGCCTGCCCCTCCCTTCCTTTTGCTGACGTCGCCTCTCCATTCTCCGGAAGCGTGGATCCATCCACCCTCCAGCTGCCGGCAATTCCAGCTCGTGACTGGCTTCATGTTCCTCATGTTCACAAGCTGTGGGGGAAGGGTTTATTTGCTCAGTTTGTCCGGGCATGGTGCCAGGACTGGGGGCTGGAAATGCAACAAATGTCTCAGTCAAATAACCATTTAGAAGACAAAATGAAAGGTGTTCACAAAAAAGTGGATCAAAATGAAGATCAGGTTGTGATATTACAATATAAACTTATGGAAGGAGCTCTTAGAATTCGTGGTATGCAAGAAGAGCGAGGAGAAGACTTAAGAAAATTATATCTGAAGCATTGGCTGAATTTATTGAAGTGGAACCCCAAGAGGTAGCTTACCAAATTGATAAAATATATAGAGTTAATTCCTGGATTGCAAGACAGAGAAAGCTTCCTCGGGACATTGTGGTTTATTTTGTGAAAAGGACTATGAGAAATCAGATTCTGCAAGTTTCATATCAGACAACTTTAAAAATTGGAGAACAGGAGTTGAAGGTGTTGATAGAGATTCCTTCAAAGATGTTAAGAGACAGGAAGGAATTTGCTTTTTTTACACAAGAACTTAAAAAACATCAGATTCAATTCAGATGGGAGGTGCCAGTTGGACTGACAGTATTCTATCAAGGAAGGAGATATAGAATTGACACTGTTTTAAAGGCAAAGGATTTTCTTTCTACAGTTTTGAAAGTCGAAATAGAAGTGATAGAAAAACTTCAAGAGACTCAAGAAGGCGTGGTGATCCAAGAGCCTTTATTGCTGCCAGTATTAGAGGAACCACAAGAGCAAAGGGTGACAAGAGGAGCCCTTAAGCGTAAAGAAGAGCAACAGTCTCAAAGTAAAAGTCAGGATCCCAGTATGGAAGCTGTGGAGGAGCTAGACGGAAGATACCGGAGGAGGACTTCGTTGTCTGCTTCAAAGCTTCAGGAGGCCAGTAATGGCAAATAGAATCTTGTCATGGAATGTTAATGGCTTGAATTCAGCTCAGAAAAGAAGGAAAATATTTCACTACTTGAAACAATTTAAAAATGATGTGATTTGTTTGCAAGAGACACATATAAAATTATCAGACCAAAAATATTTAATTAATTCAAAATTGGGTAACCATTTTGTTGCATCAGCTTTGGAAAAGAAGCATGGAATTGTTGTATATATCAGGAAGGATATACCAGCTAAGTTAATTGAGGCAGATATTCAAGGAAGATTTATTGCTATTGAACTGGTGATAGATGCAAAAGACTTTGTTGATAGGTATTTATGCACCTAATCAGCAACAAGAAAAGTTTTACAAAATGTTACATGAGAGGTTGACCCTCTGGGATTATAGTTCGTTTATTTTATTAGGAGACTGGAATGGAGTAATTGATACAAGAAGGATAAGAGAACCTCCTCCAAGAAGATACCTATACATGCAAAATTACCAAAATCCTTTTTGAAATGATGGAAGACTTTGAGTTTAGAGATATATGGAGGTTACGGAATCCAGATGAGAGAGATTTTACTTTTTTTCTGATAGGCATCAATCTTTTCACGCATTGATTTTATTTTAATTTCTAATGACTTGCTTTCTAGGGTGAAGAAAACGAAGATATTTCGAGGTGTTTAACTGACCATAGCCCAGTATGGATGGAATTATTACAAGGGAAAAAGGTGGTAGAACATGGAGGTTGAATGAAAATCTGTTTAGATATGAGGATAATGTAACTTATTGTAAGAAACAGTTAAAAGAATTTTTGATTTTAATATGTACAAAGGGACACCTATAGGAACTGTGTGGGAGGCGAGCAAAGCGTTTATTAGAGGATATTGATTTTATTTGGACAATAGGCAAAGGAATAATAAACAAAGGCAGCGTAGGTATTTGGAAGAAGAAATTCAAAGGAAGCAACAGTTATTAATTCAAAACCCACAAGATCATAAACTTAAAGAGGCTATAAAAATATCACAGAGTCAATTTAATATGTTAATGGCAGACCAGGTGTACGAATATACAATATGCTAAACATAATACCTTTTGTAATGCAAATAAACCTGGGAGATGGTTGGCATATAATTTAAGGAAGAAACAGAAAGCACGTGTCATACAAAAATAGAATATAAAGGTAAAGAGATATACCAACAGGATAAAATTAAAAGGCATTCTCAGAATTTTATACTGCACTATATGCAAAAGACAAAATATTGATAGGGACATTTATGATTATTTGAAAGATTATAAGGTGAATATTCTAACATTAGAACAGAGGAGGAGCTGAACGGCCGATAGCTACTGGAGAAATAGTGGAGGCAATTAAACAATTAAAATGGGAAAACCCTGGTACAGATGGTCTTACAGCAACTTATTATAAAAACACAGGATGAAATATTAGGCCCACTTAAAGAATTATTTAATCAGATACAATTAGGAGTGGGAATACCCCGTCATGGAAAACATCTTTTATTTCACTGATACCAAAGAGGAGCAAGACTGCTCTAAACCTGGTAACTATAGGCCGATTTCACTTTTAAATAATGATTATAAGATTTTGTAAAAATAATAGCAAATAGATTAATGTTAGTTTTACAACAAAGAATTCATACTGATCAATCTGGTTTTATAAAAGGGAGGCAGATGAGGAATAATGTTAGACAGATTATTAATATATTGGAATATTTGGAAAAGAAGAATACTTCAGCGGCACTTATTTTTTGGATGCAGAGAAAGCCTTTGATCGATTGCATTGGGATTTTTTATTTAAATTAATAGAGAAAATGCAATTTGGAGACTGTTTTATTAGAATAATTAAAGCGATTTATGGAGAGCAAACAGCACAGATTATAGTAAATGGTAGTTTGACAGAAGTTATTAAGATTGCGAAGGAACAAGACAGGGATGTCCCTTATCACCATTATTGTTTGTTTTGACTCTGGAACCATTATTAGATAAAATACGAGAATTAATGAAAATAGAGGAATTAAGATTAGACAATATGAGTACAAAGTTAGAGCTTTTGCAGATGATGTAGTGGTTACGTTAATGAATCCTATAAATTCAAGTAGATTTTTGTTGGAAGTAATTGATAAATATGGAAAGGTATCAGGATTTAAAATAAATCAGAATAAAACAAAAGTGATAATTAAAAATATGTCTATACAACAGAAACAAAAACTAGAGGAAATGACAGGATTTGAGGTAGTAAAAAGGTTAAATATTTAGGGGTCTATATTAGCTCATCGAACAAGAAACTTTATAAGAATAATTATGACTTGCTATGGCAAAAAGTTCAGAATGATATGAGTGGCTGGAAGAAATTGCAGTTATCCCTATTGGGAAGGATTGCGGCTATTAAAATGAATGTGTTACCTAGATTTTTGTTTCTGTTCCAGATGATACCAATAATTAAAAAGGATAAAAATTTGGAAGATTGGCAGATTGGGATTAATAAATTTATATGGCAGGGTAAAAAGGCGAGGTTAAAATGAAAGTAATACAGGACTCACGGGAAAGAGGTGGTTTAAGAATGCCTAACTTTAAACTATATTATGAAGCAGTAACCCTTTCAGTAATAAGTGACTGGTTTAACTTAACAGAGGAAAGAATTTTGAATATAGAAGGTTATGACTTGTTATATGGATGGCATGCGTACTTATTTTATGGAAAAAGTGGATAGGGCTTTTAAGAATCATGTGTTGAGAAGTGCTCTTTATGGTCTGGAAAAATATTCCTATAAATTAGATTACAAGATTCCTATATGGCGAGCCCTAGACATGCAATAGAGAATATAAATATAGAACAGAAACAGGAAATGATTACTTATAAAGAACTTTTGTATGCTGAAGGAGGTAGATTGCAATTAAAATCATTACAGGTATTAAATGAAGAAGGGAGGAATTATACTTGGTTTCAATATGGGCAAATAAGTGCTAGATGGAAAGAAGATCAAAAAATTGGTATAATGCAAAGGAGGAAAATTTAATAAAGCAAATTAGAAATCAGACCCAGGAGCATATAAAGAGATTGTATAATGTGTTGCTTGAAATAGATTCGGAAAAGGATTTGGTAAAGGATTGTATGATAAAATGGGCACAGAATATTCAGGAACCAATAATGTTGGAAACATGGGAGAAAATTTGGGTTAGAAATGTTAAGTTTACACAAGCACAGAATTTAAGGGAAAATTTTTATAAGATGTTTTATAGATGGCATTTAGATCCCAAAAAATTATCATGTATGTATCCTAATATCCAAGCGAAATGTTGGAGGTGTGATTGTGATGATGCTACATATTTTCATATTTGGTGGACTTGCAAGAAAATTAAGGTCTTTTGGATAAGAATTTGGTGGATTATTCAAAATGTACTGAAGAAGAAGATAAAGTTCCTGCCACAATTTTTCCTTTTGGGAATTATAACGGATTGTACAGGGATTGAGACTAAATTGATTCTGAATTTAATAACAGCAGCAAGACTGTTGATTGGACAATACTGGAAGAAAGAAGAGATACCTACAATAGAAGAATGGATATTGAAAGTTATTAATTTGGCTGAGATGGCTAAAATCTCAGCGTTTTAAAAATGACTTTCAGGGCTCAGGAAACTCAGCTTCACCTCCTGGGTCAGCCTACCCCAATACAGGTAGTCCTTGACTTACAACAGTTCATTTAGTGACCGCTTAAAGTTACAACAGCCCTGAAAAAAGGGACTTACGGCCGGTTTTCACACTTACGACCGTTTCAGCCTCCCCATGATCATGGTTGCATGATCAAAATTCAGGCAAAGTGGCAAGGGACTCATATTTATGACGGTCGCAGTTTTCCCGAGGTCACGTAATCCCCTTTTGCGACCTGACGAGCGAAGTCGATGAGGAGACTTCACTTAACAACCGTGTTACTAGCTTAACTGCAATGATTCACTTAAACAACCGTGGCAAGGAAGGTCATAAAATGAGAGCGAAACTCGCGTAACAACTGTCTCGCTTAGCAGCAGGAATTTTGGACCCCATCGTATCTGTAGTTTCTCCCCTTCTGCAGCCTTCCAAACCATGCAGATGACGAGCTATTTTGAACCTCTGTCTGTCCTGTCAATCCATCATCCGTCTCCCTCGGGGGCGTCCAACTCGATTTCATTGAGGGTTGTGTATGACCTCAAGCAGCTCGACGTCACTCATTGAGGCTCCGTTTTCGGCCATGACAGCCTCCTGCAGCCCTCTTGTCAGTGAAAAAACATGCAGCCTCCCCAAGCTTTGGGGCTGCAGAAGGCTGTCGTGGCTGAAAACAGGGCCAGGGTGGGCCGCCTCAGGCTGGCCCGAGCTCCATTTTCTCTGGCAGAAGCACCGAGGGCCTGTCCTTCGCTGCTTCCAGGATGGGCCCGCGGGCCAGATGCAGTCCGCCGGATGCTTAGGGCCTTGAGTTTGAGCACCCCTGATCTACCTAATCTATGAGAACTGAGTTTCATAAACCTTTAGTCAGGGGCGGGCTTCAAAAAATTTAGCAAGGTGCCCGGTTGTTGGGTGGGCGTGGCCATGGTGGGTGTGGCCTAGTCGGCCTCCTGCACCACGGTGGGGGGCGTTTTTGCCCTCTCCGGGCTCCAGAGGCTTTCCTTGAGCCTCTGGGAGGGCAAAAACGGCCTTCCCAGGCCCTCTGGAGCAGGGGTCTCCAACCTTGGTCCCTTTGCTGGCTGAGGGACTCTGGGAGTTGAAGTCCACAAGTCTTAAAGGGACCAAAGTTGGAGACCCCTGCTCTGGAGAGTTTCCCGAATTTCCGGTAGGCCCTTTTTTTGCCCTCCCCGAGCCTCCGCGCTTGCCCTGCGCTTACCTGCATCCAAAACGGGCCGCATGGGGACTCCTGGGAGGGGTGGGGCGGGGCGAACTGCACCAGCTAGGAGTGGGATTTGGGGGTTCTCTGAACTGCAGAGTATCTTAGCTAGAGGTTCTCCCGAACCGCCAAGCAGCCCCACCCCTGCATTTAGTTAGCGCCAGCGCTCAAAGGGATTTTGACATTTGATCAGTTCAGTAAACTGGAAATGTAGACATCCAGATTTTTTTTCTCTCCCCCCCCCACCCCACAAAAGCAGGCTTTCCCCACTGAGGCAGATGTGGTTTCAGCTGATCTCGTCCTGCTCAAAATGCACCAGCTGCTTTCTGACATGCAGCGTGAAATTGCTCTCGCCCTGGAAGAGAAGAAGAAGCAGGAGGAGAAGTTGGCGTTGGCTGCGGCGGCAGCAGCCGAGGCCCAAAAAAACGAGGAACTGCAGAAACAAGAGCTGGCCAAATCCCAGGTTTCGGATCCCGGAAAGCTTGCTGGAGGTAAAAGTGCAACATGCAGTCAATTTCTCTTCTTTTCTGGCATCTTCCAGCTGTGTGGGATTACAGCTCCCATCATCCTCTGCACAGTGGTGGTTTTTCTTATATTATTCCTCCTTTGAAGTCGCCTTTCCCTGATTGGACGCTTTCCGGGACAGCGACTTTTAAGATTCTTGGCAGGGTCTTTTTGGAAAAGGATCATTCTCTCCCCACAAGATAGATAGATAGATAGATATAGATCAGCGGTAGTCAACCTGGTCCCTACCGCCCACTAGTGAGCGTTCCAGCTTTCATGGTGGGCGGTAGGGGTTTTGTCTGATACTGAAGCACTTTCCTTTTTTTTAAAATTTAATTGACTTTTTAAAAAAATTTCATTGCATTATTTAAAAACATTTTCATTAGGTTTTCATAAAATTCCCCCGTGACAATTTAAATTTCTGAAAATATACTATTTGTATCACCCGTGCACGAATTTAGTTCACGTTACGTAAGTGAAACTAAATGATAAGTTATTATTATATGCTTTAACTTGCTGTAACTCTGCTTTATAAATTTTATAAAGTAAAGTTACTTGCTTACTTTATAAATCACCATTACCTGGAACCGGTGGGCGGTTAGAAAATTTTACTACTAACAGAGATACAAAAGTGGGCAGTAGGTATAAAAAGGTTGACTACCCCTGATATAGATGATGATGATGATAGATAGATAGATGATGATAGATAGATGATGAGAGAGAGAGAGAATGGGAGAGAGAGAGGGAGATGGAGATGGATATATATGTATTTGCTATGCTTTTATTTGTCCCAAAGGTGCTTTTTCAAGGGGCAACTGGACTTTCTGGTTTTTCTTTGAAGACATTTTGCTTCTCATCCAAGAAGCTTCTTCAGCTCTGGCAGGATTGTGGGGTGGGGGTGGGGGGATGGAAGGTTTTAGTCATCCAGTCATCCAATCTTCTTCACCTTTGGGACAACCATGACTTGGATGGCTGAAAATCTCTGTAGACTGCATGCTTTTATCTCCTCTTCAAGCTTTAAATTTCATTCAAGCGGTGTTCAGTTGCAGAGAAATCTTCCCCCCTGCTAAAATGGTTCTTAAATCCAAATGGTTTTGTCCCGCATACGGTTCTTCTTTTTATTTTTTTTAAAGATATATTCCTCTCTTAAACATAGTTAGGGGAGACCCAGAGGTGGACTGCACATACTTTAACAACCGGTTCGCCTAAAATGTGAGCGTGCACGCATGCCCACATCGCTCATGCGCGCTAAACACACACGCATTCCGCACTTGCGCACAACACCTAAAGGCTTTTTCGATGGGGGCGGCTTCCTGCACACCTGCTAGGTCAGCCACGGTTAGTAGAACAGGAGAGGTGCGCAAATCAGCTGGGCTGCAGGCCGTGGCGAGCGAGCTGGAAAGGGAGATATCTAGGACCGGATAGCGTTGGGGTGGGTGGGCGGGGCCAGGCAGTGCTCAGAACTACCGGTTCGGGTGAACCGGTCTAAACCGGCAACAGCCCATCACTGGGGAGACCCTGTGCTTCGCCTTATGATCCCATAGAAAAGATGTGGGATGAAGGTTAAGAAATGGTATAGGTTCTCCTTCTTGAGCAGGGGGCTGGACTAGAAGACCTCCAAGATCCCTTCCAGCTCATTCATTCTGAACAACAATAATAATAATAATAATAATATGTATTTGGGGGATTGAAGTGGTAAAGATTCCGTCCTAGATAAAATCCAACAGGCTCCCTACTCTTCCTTTGTTCTTAAAAACTTTGAAATTATTTAAAAAATGTAAAATAATTACGGCTCCATCTTTTTGACCTTTTGGTTGTAGCTAGTTGTGTTAGCAAAAGTCTATTGTTGACTTTCACCTAGTTAGGAAAGTAGAGGAATTACAGCTAATCCTTGATTTATTTATTTTTAATTTGAATTTATATCCCGCCCTTCTCCGAAGACTCAGGGCGGCTTACAATGTGTTAAGCAATAGTCTTCATCCATTTGTATATTATATACAAAGTCAACTTATTGCCCCCAACAATCTGGGTCATCATTTAAGGACCATCCATAAGCAGTGGCAGCCGAGAATTTGGGAGGCTTTGCGTTGGGAGAGCGGTGAACAGATCTGGCCTTTGGCGCTCACCATCCAGCATTGATCCTGGGCTGAGCTAAAGCTGGATGTTGAGAGTTACGAGCTGCCCCCGTGTTAAGCTGCGACCCCAGGGATCCAGTAGATCTCCCTGTTGGGCGTGCTGGTAAGCATCTCCACGTCTTCTTTAGGATACTTGGCTACCAAGTGAAGGATGGGAAAGTTGAGCCGCAGGATAACTTTCTAAAACGGATGTCCGGAATGATCCGACTCTACGCGGCCATCCTGCAGCTTCAGTGGCCTTACCGAGATAAGCAAGGGGTAAGTGAGTGTTTCTTCTGTCATGGCTGATCAATCAAAAGGTGGACTCTTCCACACTTTTGCTAGCCTCCATCATCTTCCCTGCAGCGGGTGGTCATCGTCCTGTCCAACAGCCTCTGAATCTATCCAGGAATCTCATTCTCTAAGCTAAGGTGGCTTCGGAAGGAAGCCACTTACGAAAAAGAGCTTGAAAACGAAGCTGGTTTTGTTGTTAAAATAGAGTAATTCGGTGAACTGATCTTTCTTTTGTTCATTAGACTCACCCACACGGATTAAACCACGCCTGGCGTTGGGTGGCCCAGATATTGAACATGGAACCTCTGGCAGATGTGACGGCAACGATTCTCTTCGATTTCCTGGAGGTAAGTGGAGCTCCCGTCTGGCTGGGGCTTTTTCATTCTGCTTCCAGCTCATAAGTAGTTAATACAGTGCAGTGCAGTGCAGTGCAATGCAGTGCAGTGCAATTATGTAATGCCAATATGCAATGCAATGCAATGCAATACAGAGGAGAGAGAAAAGAATAAGAGAGAATAAGAGAATAGAATAGAGCAATGTTGGCAAACCTTTTCGGCACCAAGTGGTGAAACGGGAGCGTGCGCACGTGGGGGGTAGAGCACTGAAAAGCGGAAATGTGCGCACCGGGAAGCTGAGCTGGTTTCCAGTGCGCACATGTGTGCCGGTCACTTGGTCTTCCGGTTTCTGGTGTGTTTGCACGCACGAAGACCAGCATGCACGCCATGGAGCTGCTCTTCCTGTTGCTGGCGCTCCCCCGTGCGCAAAGAAGAGCTTGGTGGCGCACATATGCACGCCGGAGCCCAGAAAAGCAACAATGTCTGGCGTGCCCGGAGAGATGACTTTGTGTGCCACTTCCGCCACACGTGCTCTCGTGTCCCACTCCTCCTCTGACGGCCGGGTCGGGGAAGTCCGTATCAAGCGTGCCTCTGCAGCTCTGCCAAAATCCTATCAGAATTCTCAGGGCAGGCAGGAATCCAAGGTGTGACTTCAGCAATCCAGATTAGACTTTGCCTGACTCAGAGAATGCCAGAAAGCAGATCCTTTATATAGGCCATGGGGTGTGGCTCCATGACTCAGCACTTATCTAGGCCTGCCCCTCCCTTCCTTTTGCTGACGTCGCCTCTCCATTCTCCAGAAGTGGGGATCTCTCCAGCCTCCAGCTGTTGGTAATTCCAGCTCGTGACTGGCTTCATATTCCTCAGGCTCACATGCTGTGGGGGAGGGGTTTAGTTGTTCCGTCTGCCTGGGCACGGTGCCAGGACTGGTGGCTGGAGGCATGTCAGGCCACCCGTCTTGCTCGGACTGTCCGGGCATGGTGCCAGGACTAGGGGCTGGAGGCATGCCAGGATATTCTTCTGTACTAGCAGTGTCTGGCAGGAGATGAGAAGGGCCCGGCTGCGGCGAGGGGGGCGAGCGAGGCACAACACGTGCTATCACTGGAATAGAGGATAGAATAGAGAATAGAATAGAATAGAGGAGTGATGGCTAACCTTTTTGCCTTCGCGTGCCAGGAGCGGGGCGGGAGGGGTGGGTTGCGCGCATGCGTGCCCACACCAATAATTCTATGTGCCCCGCCCCCGCGCATGCATGCGTATTCCCCTCCCTGCTCCTGGCACACGTTGGTACAGTGGGCATGGTAGGTCTGTTTTTCTCTCTCCCCAGGCTCCAGAGCCTTTCTAGGAGCCTGGGGAGGGTGAAAACGCCCTTCCTCACCTCACCCCGGAGGCCAGAAAGCGACCGTTTGCCAACTTCCAAAAGTTGGCAAGCGGGCGTTCTGGCCTCTGAGGGCCTCTGGGGGTCGGGAAGGCTGTTTTCCCCTCCCAAGCTCCTAGAAAGGCTCTTGAGCCTGAGGAGAGAAAAGCAGGTCTTCCACCACCATCCCCAAGACTCTCCAGAGGCAGGAAACAGTCGGTCCACTAAAGAGACAAGATGGCAAGGAAATAACACAGTAGAGAGGATTGCTGCTTAACTGATTCTTTGCATTAGTCTTCACGCAAAAAGAAACTATAACCCAACCTACCAAAAACCTGACTGTAAAAGTTAGACTAGAAATAAAAATTAAAATAAGCAAGAAAATGATAAGAGAACACCTCTGTGACCTTGATGAATATATGTTCAGATATAACACCAAAACCCACTTCCTTCGCCCCACTGCTTGCTTTGGCTATTGTAATGTCACTTATTTCAAACGCATAAAAACCTGGCTTCAATGCGCCAGCTACTTTCCTCATTGGTATCTTTCTCTTCTGCTGGTCTTCACAGGTTCTCAACTGAAGGAGATCTTTGAAAAGATCAACAGCCTCCTGTCAGGAAAATATGTGCAGTGCGGCGGCCATAAAATATCCGTCACGCAGCACCCTGAAGGCCTGGAGTTTGTTTATTTCAAACTGGCTGAAAAGTTTGTGGTAAGAAGGTCATATCGACAAAAAGTCGTCCCCACCCCCCGTTCTCCAGATCAAAAACGTGTCTCTGCACAGGTGGTGTTTAAATTGCCATTTACCTCAGAGGCTTCGTTCAAACTGCCTTGACAAATAGCCATACCAGTTAGACTTATATACCGCTTCACAGTGCTTCACACCACTCTCTTAAGTGGTTTACAGAGTCAACCTATTGCCCCCAACAATCTGGGTCCTCATTTTATCCACCTCGGAAGGATGAGTCAAACCTGAGCCAGTCAGGATCGAACTGTTGGCAGTGGGCAGAGTTTGTTTCTAACATTGCATTCCAAATCTCCACGCCGGATGGATGGATGGATGGATGGACAGACAGACAGCACTTAGACTTGTATACCGCTTCACAGTGCTTTTCAACCCTCTCTAAGCGGTTTACAGAGTCAGCATATTTCCCCCAACAATCTGGGTCCTCATTTGACCGACCTCGGAAAGACGAAAGGCTGAGTCAACCTTGAGCCGGTCAGGATCAAACTGCTGGCAGTGGGCAGAATCAGACTGCAATTCTGCATTCTAACCACTGCGCCACCATGGCTCAATAAATAATTCATTAAATAGAGAGAAGGAAATCTGAATAATGCAAACTGGGGGGGGGGGGACAGAGGAGTTTGGCATTAACATTAACTAACATGGATTAACATGGCTGCTGTGCTCTCTTAACTTGGATCAAGTTTGACGGGGATTGTACCCTCCTTTTCTGATACTATGCCGTGAAATTCTTCCGTTTTGTCTTCCTCAGGTGTGTGGGAATGCTCTCATGAAGCAGTACCAGGGGCAATTTTGGAAGATGCTTCTCCTGATCCAGGAAGAGTATTTCCCCAGGTATGGCTTGGAATTTTGAGGCCGTCTCTCTACATTTTCCCCCGATTCTGAGGAAGAGATGGTCATACATTTTATTTTGTTTGCTTTCTTCCCTGCTCCCTCAATTACAAATATTTGAATAAAATGGGACAGAGAACCCCCTCTGGGATGAGCTGTGAGTCTCAAAAGTTCTTCATTATCCTTCTCAGTCCCGATTATTGGCAAAGGACTCGACAAAAATCAAAGACCCAACAGTATTAGGCGTTCAACCTTTGAATATTTGAATTCTAACCTAATTGCGCTTCTCTTCTCTTCTCTTCTCTTCTCTCCTCTTCTTTTCTCTGCTCTGCTCTGCTCTGCTCTGCTCTGCTCTGCTCGGCTTTCCTCTCCTCTCCTCTCCTCTCCTCTCCTCTCCTCTCCTCTCCTCTCCTCTCCTCTCCTCTCCTCTTCCCTCCAGGATCGAATCAATTACCAGCCCTGGGGAAATGGGCTCCCTCATACGATTCAAGCAATTTTTAAAGGTAAGTTGATGTTTTCTCAAGCTAGGTGTTAAGCTAAGACGAGGACGGCTGAGTTTGGCAGGTTGTTTTTAAATCCCCCTTTTCGGTTGCCCCCCAATTCCTCAGCCAAAAGGCTGCAGTCAAAGCTCTCTGCTGCTGCCCCCAAATATTAGGAGACTGCAGCGCACACAACTTCCAAAGTCTCCTCCTTGTGAGAGTATTGTCGACTACCCGAGGCTCCTTTGTCATTCAAGAAAATCCAGCTCTAGTAGAAGAAGATAGAAGAGGGAAGAGTGTTAAAAAGGGGGGTGGTGACTGGGCAGGCCCGACTAATTGTATATAACTGTACATTGGATGAGCTGTTTGATATGATTGTAAAAATAAAAAATTTTTATGAAAAAAAAAAAGTCTAGCTCTGATGAGGTTACCTGGTTAGGATAAGGCAACACCTGTAAGAAAACAACCCAGCTCAGAGAGCACTAAGGACCCCACAGTCTGCCTCCTCCTCCTCCTCCCCTCTTCCTTCTCAATGACCACTCCCTTCTAGAACTTTGGGGGCCGGTTTAGCTCAGGCTGGTAAGGCCTGTTATTAAGAACACAAAGCCTGCAATTACTGCAGGTTCGAGCCCGGCCCAAGGTTGACTCAGCCTTCCATCCTTTATACTCTTCCTCCTCTTCCTCCTCCTCCTTTTCTTCTTCCTCTTCCTCCTCCTCCTCCTCTTCTTTCCCCTGCTCCTCCTCCTCTTCTTCCTCTTCCTCTTCCTCTTCCCCTCCTCCTTCTCTTTCTCCTCTTCTTCCTCCCCCTCCTCCTCTTCCTCCTCTCCTCCTCCTCCTCCTCCCCTGCCTCCTCCTCCTCTTCCTCCTCCTTCCTCTTCTTCCTCCTTCCTCCTTCCTCTTCTTCCTCCTCCTTCTCCTCTTCTTCTTCTTCCTCCTCCTCCTCCTTCCTCTTCTTCTTCCGCCTTCTCCTCCTCCTCCTGCTCCTCCTCCTCTCTTGTTCCTCCTCTTCTTCCTCCTCCTCCTCCTCCTCTTCTTCCTCCTCTTCCTCTTCCTCCTCCTCTTCCTCCTCCCCCTCTTCTTCTTCCTCCTCCTCCTTCCTCCTCTTCTTCTTCCTCCTTCTCCTCCTCCTCTTCCTCCTCCTCTTCTCTTCTCTCTCTCTCTCTCTTCTCTTCTCTTCTCTCTCTTCTCTTCTCTTCTCTCCTCTCCTCTCCTCTCCTCCTCTCCTCCTCTCCTCTCCTCTCCTCTCCTCTTCTTCCTCCTCCTCTGACGGCCGGGTCGGGGAAGTCCGTATCAAGCGTGCCTCTGCAGCTCTGCCAAAATCCTATCAGAATTCTCAGGGCAGGCAGGAATCCAAGGTGTGACTTCAGCAATCCAGATTAGACTTTGCCTGACTCAGAGAATGCCAGAAAGCAGATCCTTTATATAGGCCATGGGGTGTGGCTCCATGACTCAGCACTTATCTAGGCCTGCCCCTCCCTTCCTTTTGCTGACGTCGCCTCTCCATTCTCCAGAAGTGGGGATCTCTCCAGCCTCCAGCTGTTGGTAATTCCAGCTCGTGACTGGCTTCATATTCCTCAGGCTCACATGCTGTGGGGGAGGGGTTTAGTTGTTCCGTCTGCCTGGGCACGGTGCCAGGACTGGTGGCTGGAGGCATGTCAGGCCACCCGTCTTGCTCGGACTGTCCGGGCATGGTGCCAGGACTGGTGGCTGGAGGCATGTCAAGCCACCCGTCTTGCCTGGACTGTCCGGGCATGGTGCCAGGACTAGGGGCTGGAGGCATGCCAGGATATTCTTCTGTACTAGCAGTGTCTTGCAGGAGATGAGAAGGGCCCGGCTGCGGCGAGGGGGGCGAGCGAGGCACAACACGTGCTATCACTGGAATAGAGGATAGAATAGAGCAATGTTGGCAAACCTTTTCGGCACCAAGTGGTGAAACGGGAGCGTGCGCACGGGGGGGGGTAGAGCACTGAAAAGCGGAAATGTGCGCACCGGGAAGCTGAGCTGGTTTCCAGTGCGCACATGTGTGCCGGTCACTTGGTCTTCCGGTTTCTGGTGTGTTTGCACGCACGAAGACCAGCATGCACGCCATGGAGCTGCTCTTCCTGTTGCTGGCGCTCCCCCATGCGCAAAGAAGAGCTTGGTGGCGCACATATGCACGCCGGAGCCCAGAAAAGCAACAATGTCTGGCGTGCCCGGAGAGATGACTTTGTGTGCCACTTCCGCCACACGTGCTGTCGTGTCCCACTCCTCCTCTTCCTCCTCCTCCTCTTCCTCCTCCTCCTCTCCTCCTCTCCTCTCTCTCTTCTCTTCTTCTCTTCTTCTCTTCTCTCTCTTCTCTCTTCTCTTCTCTTCTCTCTTCTCTCTTCTCTTCTCTCTCTTCTCTTCTCTTCTCTCTTCTCTTCTCTCTTCTCTCTCTTCTCTTCTCTCTTCTCTCTCTTCTCTTCTCTCTTCTCTCTCTTCTCTTCTCTCTCTTCTCTTCTCTCTTCTCTCTCTTCTCTCTCTTCTCTTCTCTCTTCTCTCTCTTCTCTTCTCTCTTCTCTTCTCTCTCTTCTCTTCTCTCTTCTCTTCTCTCTTCTCTTCTCTTCTTCTCTTCTTCTCTTCTCTTCTCTCTCTTCTCTTCTCTTCTCTCTCTTCTCTCTCTTCTCTTCTCTCTTCTCTTCTTCTCTTCTCTCTTCTCTCCTCTCCTCCTCTCCTCCTCTCCTCTCTCTCCTCTCCTCCTCTCCTCTCCTCCTCTCCTCTCTCTCTTCTCTTCTTCTCTTCTCTTCTCTCTCTTCTCTTCTCTCTCTTCTCTTCTCTCTTCTCTTCTCTCTTCTCTCTCTTCTCTTCTCTCTTCTCTCTCTTCTCTTCTCTCTTCTCTCTCTTCTCTTCTCTCTTCTCTTCTCTTCTTCTCTTCTTCTCTTCTCTTCTCTTCTCTCTCTTCTCTTCTCTCTTCTCTTCTCTCTCTTCTCTCCTCTCCTCCTCTCCTCTCTCTCTTCTCTCTTCTCTTCTCTCTCTTCTCTTCTCTCTCTTCTCTTCTCTTCTCTTCTCTCCTCTCCTCCTCTCCTCTCCTCCTCTCCTCTCTCCTCTCCTCCTCTCCTCTCCTCCTCTCCTCCTCTCCTCCTCTCCTCTCCTCCTCTCCTCCTCTCCTCTCTCTCTTCTCTTCTTCTCTTCTCTTCTTCTCTTCTCTTCTCTTCTCTCTCTTCTCTTCTCTCCTCTTCCCTCCTCTTCCTCCTCCTCCCCTGCCCCTCCTCCTCCCCTGCCTCCTCCTCTCCACAAAGCCCATTTCCTTTTAGTACTGATGATGTTACCTAGTTTGGATAATAAAACGTCTGCAAAAAACAACCAAGCCTCAGCAAACGCTAAGGACCTCACAGTGTTTCTCTTCCCCAACCAAGCCCACTCCTCCTCTGACGGCCGGGTCGGGGAAGTCCGTATCAAGCGTGCCTCTGCAGCTCTGCCAAAATCCTATCAGAGTTCTCAGGGCAGGCAGGAATCCAAGGTGTGACTTCAGCAATCCAGATTAGACTTTGCCTGACTCAGAGAATGCCAGAAAGCAGATCCTTTATATAGGCCATGGGGTGTGGCTCCATGACTCAGCACTTATCTAGGCCTGCCCCTCCCTTCCTTTTGCTGACGTCGCCTCTCCATTCTCCAGAAGCGGGGATCTCTCCAGCCTCCAGCTGTTGGTAATTCCAGCTCGTGACTGGCTTCATATTCCTCAGGCTCACATGCTGTGGGGGAGGGGTTTAGTTGTTCCGTCTGCCTAGGCACGGTGCCAGGACTGGGGGCTGGAGGCATGTCAGGCCACCCGTCTTGCTCGGACTGTCCGGGCATGGTGCCAGGACTGGGGGCTGGAGGCATGCCAGGATATTCTTCTGTACTAGCAGTGTCTGGCAGGACATGAGAAGGGCCTGGCTGCAGTGAGGGGGGCGAGCGAGGCACAACACATGCTATCACTGGAATAGAGGATAGAATAGAGAATAGAATAGAATAGAGGAGTGATGGCTAACCTTTTTGCCTTCGCGTGCCAGGAGCAGGGCAGGAGGGGTGGGTTGCGCGCATGCATGCCCACACCAATAATTCTATGTGCCCCGCCCCCGCGCATGCATGCGTATTCCCCTCCCTGCTCCTGGCACACGTTGGTACAGTGGGCATGGTAGGTCTGTTTTTCTCTCTCCCTAGGCTCCAGAGCCTTTCAAGGAGCCTTGGGAGGGTGAAAACGCCCTTCCCCACCTCACCCCCCCGGAGGCCAGAAACGACCCGTTTGCCAACTTCCAAAAGTTGGCAAACGGGCTGTTTCTGGCCTCTGGAGGGCCTCTGGGGGGTCGGGAAGGCTGTTTTCCCCCTCCCCAAGCTCCTAGAAAGGCTCTTGAGCCTGAGGAGAGAGAAAAACGGGTCTTCCCACCACCATCCCCAAGACTCTCCAGAGGCAGGAAACAGTCTGTTTACCTACTTCCATTGGGCCCAGAAGGCCTGAAAATCAGCTGAGCTCACATGCCCACTGAAATGGCTATCGGGAATAGAGAATAAAATTGAGCAGAGCAGAGCAGAGCAGGAAGGGACCTTGGAGGTCTTCTAGTCCAGCCCCCTGCTCAAGCAGGAGACCCTATACCATCTCAGACAAGTGACTATCCAGTCTCTTCTTAAAAACCTTCAATGAATTAACATTAACATTAACTAACATGGATTAACATGGCTGCTGTGCTCTCTTAACTTGGATCAAGTTTGACGGGGATTGTACCCTCCTTTTCTGATACTATGCCGTGAAATTCTTCCGTTTTGTCTTCCTCAGGTGTGTGGGAATGCTCTCATGAAGCAGTACCAGGGGCAATTTTGGAAGATGCTTCTCCTGATCCAGGAAGAGTATTTCCCCAGGTATGGCTTGGAATTTTGAGGCCGTCTCTCTACATTTTTTTCCGATTCTGAGGAAGAGATGGTCATACATTTTATTTTGTTTGCTTTCTTCCCTGCTCCCTCAATTACAAATATTTGAATAAAATGGGACAGAGAACCCCCTCTGGGATGAGCTGTGAGTCTCAAAAGTTCTTCATTATTCTTCTCAGTCCCGATTATTGGCAAAGGACTCGACAAAAATCAAAGACCCAAAAGTATTAGGCGTTCAACCTTTGAATATTTGAATTCTAACCTAATTGCGCTTCTCTTCTCTTCTCTTCTCTTCTCTTCTCTTCTCTTCTCTTCTCTTCTCTTCTCTTCTCTTCTCTCCTCTCCTCTCCTCTCCTCTCCTCTCCTCTCCTCTCCTCTCCTCTCCTCTCCTCTCCTCTCCTCTTCCCTCCTCTTCCCTCCAGGATCGAATCAATTACCAGCCCTGGGGAAATGGGCTCCCTCATACGATTCAAGCAATTTTTAAAGGTAAGCTGATGTTTTCTCAAGCTAGGTGTTAAGCTAAGACGAGGACGGCTGAGTTTGGCAGATTGTTTTTAAATCCCCCTTTTCGGTTGCCCCCCAATTCCTCAGCCAAAAGGCTGCAGTCAAAGCTCTCTGCTGCTGCCCCCAAATATTAGGAGACTGCAGCGCACACAACTTCCAAAGTCTCCTCCTTGTGAGAGTATTATATACCCGAGGCTCCTTTGTCATGCAAGAAAGTAGAAGAAGGTAGAAGAGGGAAGAGTGTTAAAAAGGGGGGTGGTGACTGGGCAGGCCCGACTAATTGTATATAACTGTACATTGGATGAGCTGTTTGATATGATTGTAAAAATAAAACTTTTTTATGGAAAGAAAAAAGTCCAGCTCTGATGAGGTTACCTGGTTAGGATAAGGCAACACCTGTAAGAAAACAACCCAGCTCAGAGAGCACTAAGGACCCCACAGTCTGCCTCCTCCTCCTCCTCCCCTCTTCCTTCTCAATGACCACTCCCTTCTAGAACTGATGATGTTACATAGTTTGGGTCATGAAACGTCTGCATGAAAACAGCCAATCTCAGAGAGCACTAAGGACCCCACAGTCATCGTCTCCTCCTCCTCTTCCTCCTCCTCCTCTTCCTCCTCCTCCTTTTCTTCTTCCTCTTCCTCCTCTTCCTCCTTCCTCCTCTTCTTCCTCCTCCTGCTCCTCCTCCTCTTCTTCCTCCTCCTCTTCCTCTTCCTCCTCCTCTTCCTCCTCCTCCCCCTGCCCCTCCTCCTCTCCACAAAGCCCATTTCCTTTTAGTACTGATGATGTTACCTAGTTTGGATAATAAAACGTCTGCAAGAAAACAACCAAGCCTCAGCAAACGCTAAGGACCTCACAGTGTTTCTCTTCCCCCAACCAAGCCCACTCCTCCCCAGCACTGATATTGTTACCTAGTTAGCCTAGTGCAACATCTGCAAGAAAACAACCAAGCTGAAGAGTACACTAAGGGCCCCACTTCCTCCTCCTATCCCCTCCTTTCTAGTACTGATGATGTTACCTAGTTTGGGTAATAAAACGTCTGCAAGAAAACAACCAAGCCTCAGAGAGCACCGAGAACCCCTCAAATCAAGAATGTGACCGAAGGGACCTTCAGAGTAGCAGCAGGTCCCTCTTTCACACACACACACACACACACACCCCTCAACCAACAACCACCTTCTCTGTGGAGCCTTTCTTAGTCTCCATCGTCATTCTGCTTTGCTGTTTTCTTTTTTGTCAGCCCTCTCTGTTCCCTCTCTTCTCTCTCCCGAGGCACATTGAGTATGTCCGATTTGCTCCGTCCATTCCCTGAATCAATGCCAACCTCCCTTAGACTCACTTCCCCCATCCCACGCAGCGCCAAATAGGTTTTTGCACCCTCATCACTGCAGTGTCGCCTTTGCATTGTCCTCGGGGTCTATGCCTCTGTGTTCGAACGTCCTGCCTTTTTAAAAAGATCTTTTCTTCTCTCCCAGGAATGCTTACAACGAAAAAATATTCCTCTCCCCAAAGGATATTTGCCACCTTCTTTTTGGAAATCGTGAGGCTCGGATTCCTTGCACTTTTACAGAAGCTTGAAAGAATAGCTCGCTTCGGGGTTGTTGTTGTTGTTGTTTTTTTGTTATGTGAGAAAAAAAAATCTGTAGGCAGACATTTTTTTCAAAACAAAACAAAAAACATTTGGATTCTCTACAGAATCCAGAAATGGCTTGTCAGCTTTTATCCAGTGGTCAAAAACAACCTTTTTATCTCAAGATATTCAGCCGTGATTTGCACTCCCATCGTCGCACACGGGTGCGTCCTTTCTGTTTTTCCTGCTGTGTCATACCCACTCTCCTAAACACAGAGACAAATTGGTTTCAGTGCCCTCGAGAGATGCCTGTGTTTTATTAACGTCAAAAGTTTTAACGCGCACCAAAAAACAAAAAACCCATCAGTGTCTGAAACCCTGCAGTTGAATTAGAAAAGAGATTCTTAATTAAAGTGCTGCAGTCCCTTGCAGCAAAAAGCTTTGGTGGATTGCCTTTAATTTTAAAAAGCAGGCAGAGTGGAAATCTTCTGAGCTCATCCAAGCAATGCTGAAAGAACATGAATTGATTTGTGGCCTTCAGTCCTTTAAAAAAAAAAAAAAAGATTTTAGAGAGCTTTGCATTTATTTAAGTAAGATTTCCACCCTACCCCACCTCAAAATAGAACTATGAATGGGAAAAGGAGAAGATCCCCGCCGGCTGTTTCATTTTCATAAAATCAAGGGAAATTGCTTATAATCAGTCTGGGGAGCCATGGTTTTCTCTTTCTTGGTTCCAAGCCGATCCATGAACTGTGGAATGTCCCCTGTCGCTATTTTGCAAGCGATCGGTGGAAAACGGAAGAGGAATTTATATTTTTATGCGTTGGTGCTAAGCTAAACAGTAAAGTATTTCTGATAAATTATATTTTTCATATGACATGATCCAGCATTTTAGCAGAGTGGGAGATTTGCGCGTCGGCAGAGCGATTGTGTCAACTCAATCAAGCATGAAATGTTGAGTTTTTGTGTCTTTTTATTTTGCTACAGTGATAATTTTTACAATGATAAAGACAATAAACCTTGGGAAGAACCTGCCTTGAATGTTCATGAAAGCTCCAATGAGCTTTATTTTAAAGACTTCATCGAGTAGCTTATTTTAATGTATACGCACGCTTGTTTTCAAAGTAAAGACACGGAATTTCTAATCTCAGAGTTATTTTTTAATGACTTTAGCTTTGGTCTCTAGTTTACTAGTTTGCTTTCAAGATGGAACTCATAAATGCAGTCTTAATACAGGTAGACCACCTCAATTTACGATCCCAGTTGAGCCCAAAATCTACGTTGCTAAGTGAAAAGTTTTCCTCATTTCATGACTTTCCTTGCCACCTTTGTCCAGCAAATCACTGCGGTTGTTAGATTAGTAACACCGTCATTAAGTGAATCTGATTTCCCCCTTGACTTCATTCATCAGAAGGTCACCAACGGGGATGCCGGGACCCCGGGACACGGCAAACCGTCAATAAATGTGAGTCAGTTGTCAAAGCATCCAAATGGGTTGTACATGTGAACAATGGTCATAAGTCTCTCTTTTTTTTTTCAGTGCCGTGGTAGCTTCGAACCATCACTGGTTCGAACCAGAGGACTACCTGTACTGAATTCCAGAGGAGGACAATATGTACAATTTGCATGTGCAGTTTTTTAGACCAGCAGCCCCCAACCTTTTGTGCACCAAGGACCGGTTCCACGGAGAGAGATTTTCCCACGGACCGGAGGTTTTGCGTGCTGCCTGCGTATGTCAGCATCCCGAGTAATGCACCCATAGAAAGCAGAACTCTGAGGCAGGCAGATTCCTCAATGAACAATTTATTGGATACATTATATTGGCAGAGCTGATGAAAGCCGACTCTGAAAGTTCCCGCGGCTTTCACCCAATTAAAAAGTAAAAGTTTCCCCTTTGCTAAATCACTGGTCACACTGTCCAATCAAGGTGCTGGCCGGTTGCTTGGTTACTTCGCTCCTCCCCTGGCCAGCCACCTGTGAGAATATCCTTGGCTCCCACAAGAAAACTTTCTTGTTTTGGCTACAAAACCCCATCTAGCTATTTCCCCCCTCCCTTCCCTTTCTGCTCTGTGGCAACCCTGAAGCCTCCAAGATGGCCTCAGCCAGGTTCACTTCAGGGTTGACAGCATCCTGAGGATGGGGTTTCATTTTTAAAAGGCCTTTTAGAATAACAGAGTTGGAAGGGACCTTGGAGGCCTTCTTGTCCAACCCTCTGCTTAGGCAGGAAACCCTGCACTACTTCAGACAAATGATTATCCAGCATCATCTTAAAAACTTCCAGTGTTGGAGCATTTGCAACTTCTGGAGACAAGTTGTTCCACTGAGTAATTGTTCTAAGTGTCAGGAAATTTCTCCTTAGGTTGCTTCTTGATTAGTTTCCACCCATTGCTTTTTGTCCTGCCTTCAGGTGCTTTGGAGAATAGTTTGACTCCCTCTTCTTTGGGGCAGCCCCTGAGATATTGGAACACTGCTATCATGTCACCCCTAGTCCTTCTTTTCATCAAACTAGACATACCCAGTTCCCGCAACCGTTCTTCCTGTCTTAGCCTCCAGTCCCCTAATCCTCTTTGTTGCTCTTCTCTGCACTCTTTCAAGAGTCTCCACATCTTTTTTTTACATCGTGGGGACCAAAACTGGATGCAGAATTCCACATGTGGCTTTACCAAGGCCTTATAAAGTGGTATTAACGCTTATTTGTTAGTGCTGTCTGGTTGCTGGCATGCTGCGGCCCAGTGTCAGTCCACAGACCGGGGAGGGGGGGTTGGGGACCCCTGCTTTAGATGATAATGGAAACAATAAAAGACTTGGGGAAATGACTCGGATCTTTCAAAACCCTTGCAGTGATTTGTATGCGCTTAAGCCTACCTCCCCAAGTTTCTGGGAATAAATCCTTTGGATTGTCAGACCAATGCAAATCGATGAATTTAGTGCGTCAGTAGCTTACATAGAATATGAAACTCAGCAATCCCTGGGCCTTTCCAGTCTCAAAGTGATTATTCAGCGTTTTGCTGCATCCAAAGATGGATGGGAAATTAATCATAACCACCTTTTGTGTCCAGCAAAACGCAGGACGGAGAAGGAAGGATCCCGTCAGCATCTCGTCCTCATCTGAATTGCGATAATTTGAGTTCCTTCCAGACAATGCCGGTGTCATTGCGGTCTCCTGGCTGTGGGTGCTGCTGCTGCTGCTGCAGCTTAAAACCCTGCAGCCTGTCCTTTTAATATGTATAAAAATGCCAAATACCACTCACTCATCATGAAATCTCCAGAACCATAAAGCCCACAAACTTGAAATTTGCCATGTATGTTCCTCTTGGCTTCTAGGTGCTTGCTAAGAAAGGATTTTTCAAAATGATCATCAGAGCATTAATATTTCCTATATTATTATATCATGCTCTGATGCTAATTAGTTAGACGTTCTACTCCCCCTCCCCACCTGAAAAGAACTCTGTTCCAACTGCCAGTTGGTTTATATTAACACGCCCTGATGCTACGGAGTTACACATTCTACTTTAAGTTTCAGGCTTTAAGTGTTAATATTTCACGCCGGATCACAATTTTGTAGCGAAGCACAGGCGTCCAGCTATGATGTCAAAGATGAATGGAATGATCTTGCTTTGGACGATCGGATGGAGAAAGCTGCTTATTTTGGAGAGGAATGTCTGGAGGTTCTCAGTCATCCAGGTCATGGTTGTCCCAAAGGTGCTTTTTTTCAAGAGGCAACAGGACTTTCTGGTTGTTGTTGTTTTTTCTTTGAAGACCTTTCGCTTCTCTTCCAAGAAGCTTCTTCAGCTCTGACTGGATGGTGAGGAATGGAAGGATTTATACTCTGCAGACAGCTGGTCATTTGCATCCTTTTTAGAGAGTCACTGAGGCCGCTTCAACAGTTCCAAGAAGGCTCCACACCCATTTGCACCACTCAAGTGAACAGATTAAATCTCCAAATGGCCTCAACAGCCCTCTAAAAAAAAATGGAAATGGCCAGCTGTCTGCAAGGAATATGAATCCTTCCGTTCCCCATCCCCATCCAGTCAGAGCTGATTGGATGAGACTTTGGAGAGAAACGTGCACAGATTTGCTTGGAAATACTCCTCCATAGACTTGGGCATTTAACCTTAACCTGATGGGCTGTAGTTGAGAGTATTGTAAGAAGAATGAAAAGGCCAACCACCCAAACCCTTTCTATTTGAAATAACTGGCCTTAGGAGAAGGAACCGGTATTGAATACAACAAAATACCTTATGCCACCAGACTTGAAATCCTGAGTTTAGAAATTTTAGAACTACGCCGTCTTCGGCATGACTTGAGTTTAACTCATAGAATCATCTATTACAATGTCCTTCCTGTCAAAGACTACTTCAGCTTCAATCACATCAATACAAGAGCATACAATAGATTTAAGCTTAATGTGAACCGCTCCAATCTTGATTGCAGAAAGTATGACTTCAGTAACAGTTGTTAATGCCTGGAATAAACTACCTGACTCTATGGTCTCTTCCCAAAATACCCACAGCTTTAACCAAAAACTGTCTTACCATTGCCCTCACCCCATTCCTAAGAGGTCCGTAAGGGGCGTGCATAAGACCACAAGAGTGCCTACCGTTCCTGTCCTATTGTTTCCTTTCATTATATTCAATTAATATAGTTATTACATACTCATATATATGCTTATATATTGTATAGTTATTTCATGCTTACACATATATACTGTGTGACTAAATAAATAAATAAATACTTGGTATAGGGTTTTTGGTCCAGCGATCAAGCTCAATTTAGCCTTGTTGAGAGGATAAAATTAGGCTTATTTAATTATTTGTTTTAAATTCGTTTTAAATTTGTTATTTATATTAAGTATTATTTGTGTTTTTAATAAGGCTGTAAACCGCCTTGAGTCCTTCGGGAGAAGGGCGGTATAGAAATTAAACTATAAATAAATAAATAAATAAATAAAAGATGGAGGGGAAAAAAAACGCCGGAAAGTAAAGAAGTGAAATATATTTTAAATCGGGTCTCCAAGCTTAGCAATGTTAAGCCTGGAGGACTTCAACTCTTTGCTGGCTGGGGAATTCTGGGAGTTGAAGTCCTCCAGGCTTAAAGTTGTTAAGGTTGGAGACCCCTGTAATAAATCATCAATGAGATCCTACCAACGTGTGGATTGGAGGGGGGAAAAATCTACTTTTCTGTTGGTTTCAGGAGGACTCAGATCACATAGGTGGGGGGGGGGAGACAGGTTCCCCCCCCCTACCCCCGAAAAAAGAATTAATGCAAAATTCAATGCACCCCCCCCCCAAAGGTGCCTTTTAGACATGCTGTAGGACGGCATCCATCACCCTCAGGCAAAGTGTGCCAGGGTGGAAGACAATCTGAAGAGGCTTAAATTTTTATTATTCTGGCTGAGCAACAGAATAAAATGACGTCGTGCGTGGAAACCACCCATTTGCACTCTGTACTGTATTACCAACAAAGCAGACATTTGCCCTTGAAGCTTTCGGCTCTTTCCGGTCCCGTTCGGCTGTTTGCCTTCGTTTAAGCCTCGGGTCTTTCCGCCGCTCAAGCTCCGCCCCGGCGCGGTTCGGCTTCTGCAGCCGACTCTGCGGCGATGACGTCACCACGGGCCATCTTATAAATAGGGGCGCCGGCGCCGGCGGAGTCCAGTCGGTGTCTGAGGGGTTTGTGAGGAGGGGTGGAGTCACGCGTGGCGGAGTGAGGAGAAGCGAGGCGGAGAGAGAGAGAGAGCAAGAGAGAGACCTTCGAACCGACCCGGTGAGGATGAGGAGAGAACGGGAGGACGCGGAAGGGCGGCGGGGAAAAGGGGGAGACCCGCGAGGCGGGGCGGGGGGGGGGGGCCGAGCGCGGAGCGAAAAGATGGGCGAGGCCTTAGAGCGCCCTCTCTAGGCGCCCTGGCGGAGCAGCGCTCCTTCTGCGCCTGCGCGGGTAGACAGGTAAGGTGCTTTAGGTGTTCAAAGCATCTTAAGGTTGCATTGCAGCCTGGCTCCTGTCCAGCGGCCCCAGGCCAGCTTTCCCTCGGCGGGGGATGATGGGCTTTGGAATCTTAGAGCATCCAAAGGCTGGAAAGCTCCATTTCATCCAGCCTTCTGCATTCAGAAGTGAAAGGGGAAAATACCCTATCTTGCATATTAAGGACTTTTCTCATGATTTCTTACCTGTGGAGGGGGGAGGATAGGTTTACATGTTGCACACCCATCCGGGTTTGCGTTAACCATGACCCATTGACTCAAACCTACCATGCCCGGTATGAAAATCATTGTTTACAATTTTTATTCCTCCGGTTTTATTCAGCTTGAATGTGCAGGGTTGGTTTCCACAGTTAAATCCAAACTTCGATTACGTTATGGTCTTGTAAACCTAGCTAATAGATTTTGCAAAGGAATAAGCATTATTTAGCAAATTTATTTTTAAGCCAATATGCTTTCGGTGAGCGGCTTTGAATGCATTGGGTGCCCCACTCTTTCCGTTTGTTCGTGTTCTTTGAGAGGGTTGTGTAGCTGCAACATCCTAAGAATGTTGGCTTTGGAGCAAGGCATGATTTGAATTTGTGGCGATCGGGTAGCAGGGTGGTTGGAATGATGAGTACATACCTCAGCCTTGGGAGTAAAGTTTTCTGGGCAAGACTGAAGAAGTAGTAGGAGGGGCACTGGATTCCTGATCTTGGCATATAGTTCAGCGTAATTTTAATAAGTTTCTATCTATTGAACCATTGTTGAGAGACATCTCCCAAATGTGTGGGGTAAACGATTGTCCCATTAAAAAAATATTCATAGAAAGAAGGAGCAAAGAGAAACTGTAACTATTCAAATGTTTTTATTTCCATTTAACAATTCTTGAGAGGAAATTGACAAAGCAGGACGAGCTGGAGGTCTGGTTGTTTACTTCTTTTCCAATATATTGCTATTTCCACCAGTTGTACGGTTTTGTTGTGGTGGTAGTTTCTCAGATCATTGTTGTCCTCTTGTTTGAATTCATTTAATTGGTTAGAGACTGCTTAAAGACATAAACCCTTGAGAATTATTTGCGAAGGAAAAATGTTAAAACCCTAAATAGAATCCCAATTTGATTCCAGCCAGCACACAACCCAACACATTAAAATTAAATCTGCTACAGATGGGGAATCTTCAGATGAATTAGATGCAGGGTCTCCAAAGCATTTTGGCTAGCTAGTTGCCTGAAAGAAAATGCTAAGGAACTTGAAATATTTTTCCCAACCCTCCTGGAACACTCCTTCGATTGCTTAACCCTTCATTCCCTTATCAGTCATGTACACACCACCAAATTTAATCTTTGCACTTCCTGCTAACCATCTGCCTCTCCTCTGTCAGCCTTTTCCAGCCCATTGGTGTGTATAAAATAAACTCGTAATTTATATTTTTGTAAAGCCTCCAGAGGCATTAAAGATCAGGGAGCATATATACCATGTGTAAATATCTCTGGAGATTCTCAGTCATTCAGGCCATGTTAGTGCCAAATGTACTCCCCCCCCCCCAAAAAAAAAACAACCAACTAGACTTTGTTTTTTTTTTCCCTTTTCCTTTGAAAAGATTTTGCTTCTCATCCAAGAACTGAAAACGTTTCTTGGATGAGAAGCGAAACATTTTCAAAGGGAAAAACCCTCCCCCCAAGGAAATCCAGTTCTCTTTTGGGGAGGAAAAAGCACCTTTGGGATTTATATATATATATATATATATATATATATATATATATATATATATATATATATATATATATATATATATATATATATATATATATATATATATATATTTGTTTTCTGAGGTTTTCGCGGGTGTTTGTATGTAGGTCTTTGGTTATTCGGGTTTTCTCCCGCGTAAATATATTATTTCTATTAAAAAGTAAACCCTCTTGTTTGAATTTGGAAAAGTAACGTAACATATTTTAAACACTAGATGATATTTTATTTATATAGAATATAGATATATATATTATATAGATATAATAGAATATATTCTATTCTATTCTATTCCATTCCATTGTTCTATTCTATTCCATTCCATTCCATTCCATTCATTCTGTTCTATGTATTCTAAATCCATCCGAGTTATGACGTTCAGTCCCTGGTCCTTTGTAAGAGATCATTCTGGCCATAATTCATTAGTACAGCCCTCTTTAACTGCATCACAGGTGTTTGCAGACCTTATGTGTTGTATTGTCACCTTAGCTTGCCATTTTAAAAAAATACATTTTCACCCCAGCAAAGTGTGCCGAAAACCTGAAATTGCATTGGGGTTTGCTTTAAAAAAAGGATAAGGATGGAAGAGAGCTGGGTGTGGTAGCTGCCGCATTGTTTTCTTGGCCTTGGTGGACCGGTGGTTCCTTCCGCCCTTGGAAAGGATATGCACAACCGATCTCCTCTGTGTGTGTGTGTGTGGAGTGGGGGAGATGCAGGATCCGCCCTGTGCAACAGCAGGAATTTCATTCAGATTCAATTATGGCTGGCAAATTAAACACGGGAGCCCTTTCAAATGATCTGCCTTTCCTCCCCTCCTCCCAAGCAAAGCAGGATCCTCATCCAGACTTGAACTAGGCTAAACTTGCCATCCATCCATTTGATTTTTTTAAAAAAGCAGGAAAATATATAAGAGGGCACTCGTCTAACCTCGGTTTGCAGCAATGGCGTCCCGCTGTTTGTGTTAAACAACCTCTCAGCTTTGTGCTAGCTAGGTTGAGCGGAATGGAAGGAGGGGTTTCTCAGCAAAAGAGATTCCCCCAAAAGCAGGATTTCCAGGAAATTGGGCACCCTGGAAAATGAACTGATTTTTTTCTTCTTAAGAGAGCCCTAATAATGCTTAAAATGCCACAGTTTTTAAAAGGATTATACAGTCTGTCATATTTCAAGATCTCTTACATACATACAGAAAGGGCTTGGACTAGCATAAATCCTTTGTGCTTAATCAAAGTCTATAATCCCTGTACATTTAAAATAATTATTCAGTCCTAATTCTCTTAATTGCCTGTTTATTATGCACAGAATAAACTGAGAAGATTTGAGGTGAGGTGTGTTCATATATGTATGCAGTGTATTTGGATTAATGTTAATATAATATAGCTTGTTAGCTGCACAGTTTCCTTATTCAGTGAAATTTCTGTTCCGTTAACCTGTAGAATTATTGTAAACCTTGCTTTGTTTAAATTTTTTTGCTTTCAAACATGAGTTCCAATTTAGCTACTTAACTTTATTTTATTTAGACTTTAGGGAGTGCCCATTAGGAATAGACAGCGAGAGTTAATTTCAAGCAAATCCAGTTAGGTGAGGTTCAGTGTAGCTACTGATTCAAACTGTAGTCTAGAATCTTCTAGCACAAGAACTTAAAGGATGCTACTAGAAGATTCTAGGAAACATTTGTTTTGGAATTAAAAAGCTCAAAGTGATAAATCCAAATTAAGAAGTCAGCGCTTTTGTAAAATTACGTTAAGATTTTTTAAATTGTCTATATTGGAATTGAACTTGGATTTATTTTGCACTTAGTTGTGTTGCGGAATAAAGTTCTGTCACATCGTTAAGAAACCACAAATGAATGGACAGAAATAACAGAAGAATGTCGATCTAATAAAATTACATAGTAAGAAGTAGTTTTATTTTACTTTTTAAAAATTACTGTTAATTTTAACCAGTTAAAGGAGTTAGTAAGCGTGTAGGATGGGTTAATTTTCATGCAATTAATGTTTGAGAATGGCTGGTATTGTGACAAAATAATATAGCAGTTCTATTACGGATTTAGCGTAGAATTAGTAAAAAAAAAAAAGTGATCTTGATCTGCCTCCTCCCTTTTAGACTCTTGAGCTGTTTCATCATGTTGTCGTCCTTTCGCAAAGTCAGAGCCCAGGTATTTTGAAATATGCATGTGGGACCACACTTTCTTGTTTGATGTTCCTGGCCTTTTCGCCCTTGTGACAAAAGAGCATTTTAAATGCTCCGTTTTATTCTGTCTTTGGTGCATGGAGTGGAATCCGAATGCTTTAATATGCTTTTGCTTTTTGAAACGATTTTTCTGGAATTTTTAATTCACATTTTACAAGATATAAAATGGTGATGTGGATCAGGATAGGAAAGATGCAAAGTATTATGGGGGTGGCCTTCGATGCAAGCAAATAAAGCCAGGGAAATTATATTTATGTATTTGGAGCAAGTGAGCTGCAAATTATATGAATTCCAGATTCTGCATGTTTAGCATGTAATTTTATCTATGCCGTGTAAGATCACTGATTCTTCCTGGCGTGATTTAGCACAGAATGCAGTCTTTGCTATAACCTCTGCATGACTATGACTAATTTAGAGGTGGGACGTATTTTTTTAAAAAATGTACCCAAAGTTGCCAGTTAATCATTTTATAGATAAATCCTAATATTCTTTGTTCTTTCAACTCAAACCAGAAATAATTTCAGAGTTGAGAGAGGTAAGATCTAATTCTATTTCATTTCGGTTGAAAGCCTTTGAAAATCGAAGGCATTAACTGAAGGTCATTACCCTTAAAATAATTGATGGAAAAGAACAGCATATTTAATGATTCTTGCGCATAAAAAGGAATAACGTACTCCCCCCCACCCCAGCATTATGCTGGATTTTGGGATATCATTTTCACTTCTCTGTAAAGTGACTACTGTTAAAAGGTCACGTTTTAGATCATGAAATCTCAGGTATTTGTGGATTTATCATTTCCCGGTGTTTTGCTGCATGCTACCAAGGTTGGCCCTTCTTCGCTGCTGAGATGGCAGGATATTAAAATGAAGATTCATGCTGGCCTGATTGATCTCCTTCAAGGAGGATAGGAACAATCACAATAGACGTAGAAGGAAAAAGGCTGGTTGGGGCAGCAATTTATATAGGCTGTTCAAATGTCGGAGCTGCCGCATCACACCTGCAATAGAGAATTGCTCATCCACTCACAAAGATGGACTTCGATACCGACAGCTCATTTTTAATGCAGCTGAATCCCAGGTACATTTGGCCTTTGGTGGAAGGTTATTTCACCTTTCCTGAAATAATGAGGAATGCACACACCCTCGCAGGGGGACGCCTGCTGGCATGTCAGCTGCCATTGTATGGATGAGAAGTTGGTTAAAAAGGCATTTTAAATATTTATCCTCAGGCTGGACAAAAGGCCTTCCAGGGGTCCCTGAGGCAAGGTAGGTTTAAAATGGAACTCTGCCCATATTGGAAGGAACTTGCTTCTGGTAACTGGCAGTAAATATTTCACCTTTATTGGAGGCACAACTAGTGTTTATGCCCGGTTGTGCCATAATGCATATATGCATGAGCTGCAGCAAAGTTGTTTCTGTGCCTCCTTGATCTAGGTGTTTGCACCTTGCTGGGCTTTGAACTGGATGCGACAGGTGAGGAGGTGGCTGTTTCACCAAGAAAAGCTTTGTTACAGTGGCAGCCAAAAAGAAATGTGAATTTCAGATTAAGGGAACCATTAGGAAAACAACAGAAAATAAAAACCCTTTAAAAATGTTTGTGTAAATCCCTGAGGCAACCAACAATGTTGCATAGATTTAGGGTACGCTTGGACATCTTCCAGGGTGTTAAAAAGATAGAAGCACACGTACGCACACGCACACAATTTAGGAAGAAACACACACAGTTGGGAAAATTTCATGTTGAAGAAAAAAAACTAGGGGGACATCATGATAGAGATGCGGACAAGGAAACAGAGTAGTACACAGACGCTAAAATGAAAGATTATTCTTCTCTTTCTCCCTGAATCATTGAAAAGGTATTAGCTACATGGACGTAGCCTCTGGACAGGTAGAACGAAACCAGTCACTTCACCTGGTGCAGTGAAAACAGGAGGCTGGCCCAAGATATAATTCTTGTTATAAGCTCTTCCTATGTGGTTTTTCCTGGGCCGAAGAATATACAGGATTCTGGTTTAGGAAAAATCCCATAACTTGGCCTGTGGCCTAAGCAGGGTTATAAAACCCCTTTAATCCACACACACAAACCCCATTCGCAAGGGCTTTTCCTTTGTGAATGGCAGTTGCTAGCATTATCGCTTTTGCATTGCAGAAGCTAAAAATACCCCTTGTTCAGCATTCTCTATACCAGATGCCCGGCATTCTCTGTGTTTTAATTGCTTTGAAGGGGATGTTCAAAGAAAGAGGCAGAAACCATTTCTTGGATGCCCATCAGCCTCAGGTCTGCGCCATTGTTGTTTAGGCGAAGCCTCGGGGGAGCAAACAATTTTTTTTTCCCCTTCCAAAAGCAAAAAGCCTGTTTAAAAGGAGAGACTGGACAGATTTTCTTCTCTCTTAAAATCTCGAAGCAGTAAAAGCTCTTTTCCTGGCCTTCTCCCAGCCTTTCCTAACCTAACCAGTCTGCAGGGCTCCAACTCCCATTAGCCACTGCCAGCAGTGGGATTGCTGTGCTGGCCCGTGTGTGTGTGTGTGTGTGTGTGTGTGTGTGTGTGTGAGAGAGAGAGAGAGAGAGAGAGAGAGAATCCGAAGTTCAGCATGTTTAGTGGGTTTGTGTTAGATCGAAATAAGCCTTTGAATCCATCTTCCCTCTCCAGCTTGGCCGTTTCTGTCTGTCTCTGACATTATCGGCAGAACGCAGTTGTGTCGGGTGGAGCCGGTTTGTGTCCTGCGCAAGAGAAAATGTGTGGAATGTGATGATGGCCCCTGTGTGTGTGTGTGTGTGTGTGTGTTGAGTTGGAGAGCAAAGTCTGTTCTTCCCTATCAACGCCCAGAGAAGTGTGGAAAAAAAAAACACACCGGTCTCCATTTTGGGGTGGGGTAGAGGACAAAAGATGGAGGCTTTCCAGCCACCCGATAAATGGATCGCTTTGGCGGAGGCTTCGGCGGCCGCAAAGGCCAATGCGAAATGCAGGCTGCATCGCTCTGCAGCACCGTGGCGGTGGCGGTGGACGGCTGGCTTGGCGGGCTGCTGCGTGTGAGATTCTCCAGCCTTGGCAGGACCAGTGACCCTGCTGATGTCAGCGAGTTGTGTGTGTGGAGGTTTTTCTTTTTTCTTTTTTAATTGTGTGTTTTGTTCCCAGTGGAAAAGAACAGCGCATTATTCCCACACTAAAGCACTTCACTTCCAATTGACTTAGTTTTCTTACTCGGCTTACAAAGGGAGCCTTTTTCCCCCTACACACACACACATTCCAGTTGAAGGGCAAGTAAAATTGTGTGACACGAATAGCAAAGAGTTGTTGAGTTTTGCAGCTCCCGATATAAAGCTAAAAGCAGAGGCACATGGGCAGGGGATGAGAGCAATCTAGGCCAGGGGTCACCAACCTTTCTGACCTCAGGGACCACTAAATTCATAATTTAAAATCTCGCGGACCACTAATATGATCTGCTTAATGACCGGCTGTGTGGGTGTGGCTAGGTGGTCATGTGACTGGGTGGGCGTGGCCAAATTGATGTCATTCGTGTCAAGGGGCGCCTCGCTGGACTCTAATCGCCACTCCCCTCCCAGTTACTGCTCTCCTGCCCACCCGGGCTCCTTAGGGCCCCAACAGGAAGCAGTTGTTGGAGCTAAGCAGCCACCACAAGAAAGAGTTGGCAAAACAGCTACTCAGTTCAAACTGGATCTGGCCGAGAAGGAGGGTCAGCAAAAGCACCTCACTGAGGACTACAAGCATAGGCTTTCCAAGCAGAGGGAAGACCTGAGGGAGTGCAAGGCCAGGTACCGGTTGCCTGGAGGCTCAGCGGGCTGAGATGGTCAGCCATTTTCCAGGCCATGAGGCAGTCCCACTGGAACGAGGCCCTCCGGTTCTTCGCCATCAGTAGCACTTCCCTCCAGCCTTCGCCCAAAGCCCCACATCAGGAGGTTGAAGCAGACCCCAATTTGGAATTTCTGCCCCCCTCCAACCTGCACAAAACGACCTCGAAGGGGGAGACTCTGCAGCAACACAAACGTTCATTGCACGTATCCGTCCCAGGGGCCGTAGTTTGAGAACCTCTGATTTAGTGCAATATTAAAAAATGCAAATAATTTTTCTGTGGACCACCAAAATTTTCTCACAGACCACCAGTGGTCCACGGACCACCAGTTGGTGACCTCTGATCTAGGCAACAGTAGGCTGAGTCCTCACCTTACAAAAGTTTCTTTAGTGGCCGTTTGAAGTGACAACGGCACTGAAGGAAGGGACTTACGGCTGTTTTTGACACAACCATTGCAGCCTCTGTGCGGTCAGGAGATCAAAATCCAGACACCCTTGGCAACGGGTTCGAATTTATGACGGTCGCAAGTGTCTTGGCCTCCCGTGATCCTCGCTTGCGACCTTCTAACAAGCCAAGACCATGGGGGAAGGCGGATTCACCTAACAACCGTGTTACTAACTTAATAACTGCCGTGATTCGCTTAACAGCCAGGGCCAGAAAGGTCGTAAAATGGGGCAAATCTCGCTTAACGACAGAAATGTTGGGCTCAATTGTGGTCGTAAGTTGAGGACTACCTGTAGCTGTGGAATTATTAAAGGCCTCCGGAAGGGGATGCAAGCAGAAACTGGGGTTGCTTGAAACGGCTTCTCTGCCACATTGAAGCTTGCACAATTTCGAAAAGGTTGCATTTACCATGATAGCATGATTCTCTTCAGCAATCTGTTTTATAGGCAGTCCTCAGCTTATGACCACAATTGAGCCCAAAATTTACGTTGTTAAGCGAGGCATTTGTTAAGCAAGTTTTGCCCCCATTTTTACCACCTTTCTTGCCTCGGTTGTTAAGTGAATCACGCTGCAAGTTAAGGTTGTTGAGTGAATCCGGCTTCCCAGATTCAACAGAAGGTCAGAAAAGAGAGGGTGGGGGGTGTATTGTGACCTTGGGACACCGCAACCCATCATAAGTATGTAGCTAGGAGCCAACTGTCTGAATTTTGATCACGTGACCACGGGGTTGCTGGAACGGTCGCAAGTGCGGAAAAACAGTCCCAAGTCCCTTTTTTCCGCTGTCGTCGTAACTTTGAATGGTCACTAAGCGAACCATTGTAAGTCGAGACTACCTGTACAGCCATCGGTCCTATGCTTTCAAGTGCCCGATTGTGTCTTTTGTGGGAGACAAACTGAAACCTTGGGCCGGTTTAGCTCACGCTGGTAAAGCCTGTTATTAAGAACACAGTAGCCTGCAATTACTGCAGGTTCGAGCCCGGCCCAAGGTTGACTCAGCCTTCCATCCTTTATAAGGTAGGTAAAATGAGGACCCAGATTGTTGGGGGGGCAATAAGTTGACTTTGTAAAAATATACAAATAGAATGAGACTATTGCCTTATACACTGTAAGCCGCCCTGAGTCTTCGGAGAAGGGCGGGGTATAAATGTAAACAAAAAAAAAACAAAAACCCAGCAGGTTGTCCTGACCAATAAACACGATGCTAAAACTGGATTTAGGGACGGATCATGTGCTTCGAATTTGATCTGGTTTAAGGTTTGCCACATAACCAGCAGCATACATATAACATATACATACAACATACTACAACAGGTACGCCAAGGTGGGGTTCTTGGGTTTGACCAGGCAGACAAGATTTGAAAAACTTGACTTGTGGTTTAAATCAGGGGTCTCCAACCTTGGCAACTTTAAGCCTGGAGGACTTCAACTCCCAGAATACCCCAGCCAGCAAAGCTGGCTGGGGAATTCTGGGAGTTGAAGTCCTCCAGGCTTAAAGTTGCCAAGGTTGGAGACCCCTGGTTTAAATTAACATCGTAAAGCGGAATTCAGCTGCTCCCTTTCTCTGCTCAAGCATGTTTTTAAAAGACTGCAGTGCAGTTGGGGGCCTTCAGTTGTTCATAGGGAATGACAACGACTGCGGTTAACCACCGCAGCCGAAGGTGCAGGCAGTTCTCAACTTACAACAGTTCACTTAGTGACCGTTCAAAGTTACAACGGCACAGAACAAAGTGACTTAACGGCCATTTTCCACACTTATTAGTAGCCCGCCAACCCCCCCCCCCCGTGGTCACGTGATCCAAATTCAGACGCTTGGCAACCGACTCGTATTTATGACGATGGCCGTGTCCCAAGGTCACATGATCCCCGTTTGCGGCCTTCTTGACAAGCAACGTTAACGAGGGGGAGGGGGAACCAGATTCACTTAACAACTGTGGCCAGAAAGGTCGTAAAAACGGGGGCAAAGCTTGCTTAGCCACTGTCTCATTTGGCAGCTGCACTTTTAGGCTGCTCCACGGCGGTCGTAAGTCGAGGACTCCCCGTATTATCTCCCGGTGTTCATGGATGCCTTTTGCCTTTCAGAGAATGGATCCCACCGGCGTAAAAGTGCTGGAAACAGCCGAGGACATCCAAGAGAGACGTCAACAGGTTTTGGATCGGTATCACCGGTTTAAGGAGCTCTCCACGTTGAGGCGCCAGAAGCTTGAAGATTCATACAGATTCCAGTTCTTTCAGCGGGACGCAGACGAGCTGGAGAAATGGATCCAGGAGAAGCTGCAGATCGCCTCCGATGAAAACTACAAAGATCCTTCGAATCTGCAGGTAAGGACCTCCTCAGGTGTGGATGGAGCAGCTGAGATATTCGGGTGGCCGCAGGAAGATGCCGCACAGAACTTGTGACGCCAACGTTATGTATATATATATTTTCCCAGGGGAAGCTGCAAAAGCACCAAGCTTTTGAAGCTGAAGTGCAGGCCAATTCCGGAGCCATCGTTAAGCTGGACGAGACAGGGAACCAGATGATCAACGAGGGGCATTTTGCCGTGGAAGTCATCAGGGTGAGTGTTGATGGCCTCCAACAATCTCCTTTCGGAGCTGAATCGCGGAGGGTGGATCTGCCTGGCCAAGCCAGGCTTTAAGCAGCCGATGATTAATCAAAAACCCAGCAGTATAATCACCCTGTCTTGTTGCCTTTATTTTATTTATTTATTATTTACATTTCTATACCGCCCTTCTCCGAAGACTCAGGGCGGTTTACAGCCAAGTTAAAAAGACATATACAAAGATTAAAACACAATATTTGAATTTAAAAATCTGAATCCATAGGCTGAATATTAAAATAACAAGTAATAAAACCACCCATTAAAAATTAACCTTATGGAAGACGTTTTAATGCCGAGTGTTGAATTTATATTTACCTACAAAAAAATAGAGGGAGATTAAAGGTAAAGGTAAAGGTAAAGGTTTCCCTCGCACATACGTGCCAGTCATTCCCGACTCTAGGGGGCGGTGCTCATCTCTGTTTCAACACCAAAGAGCCAGCGCTGTCCGAAAACGTCTCCGTGGTCATGTGGCCTGCATGACTCAATGCCAAAGGTGCACAGAACACTGTTCCCTTCCCACTAAAGGTGGTGCCTATTTTCCTACTTGCATTTTTTACCTGCTTTTGAACTGCTAGGTTGGCAGAAGCTGGGACAAGTCACGGGAGCTCACCCTGTTACACGGTGCTAGAGATTCAAACCGTTGAACTGCTGACCTTTTGATCGACAAGCTCAGCGTCTTAGCCTCTGAGCCACTGTGTCCCTTAAAGGGAGATTAGTGTAGATCTATTTCAAGCTATTTAGCTCTCCTCAGCTAGCCATACCTTTCTGGGATTTGAACCCGGGCATTAGGTTGGTATAGGTTAATATACTTTGTCAGCTACACCAGGAAAGAGATTACTGTATTTTTCAGACTGTAAAGTACTCCAGACTATAAAATGCACCTAGCTTTTGGGGGGGGGGGAAAGCAAGGGTGGGGGGAAATCTGCCTCTGCCTCACAGCATCCATCCCAGCATGCATCTGGCTTGCTTGCCATGGTCCGTTCTAGAACAGTTGATCCATGCTGCACCAACCCTCCCCCCCCCCAAATATTCAGAGTATAAGGCGCACAGATATTTCCACCCACTTTTGTGTGTGTGTGTGTGTGGGGAGTGTGGCTTATACTTCGAAACATTCGGTAAGTGTTTCTTCTAATGCAGGGGTCTCCAACCTTAGCAACTTTAAGCCTGGAGGACTTCAACTCTCAGAATTCCCCAGCCAGCTTTGGAGACCACAGTTCTAATGGGATCGGTCTATCAAACAGAAGCAAGTATGCTCCGTCCCCTATTTGGGTAGACTAGGTTGCCCTGATAGAATAGAATAGAATAGAATAGAATAGAATAGAATAGAATAGAATAGAATAGAATAGAATTTTTTATTGGCCAAGTGTGATTCGACACACAAGGAATTTGTCTTGGTGCATATGCTCTCAGTGTACATAAAAGAAAAGATACGTTCATCAAGGTACAACATTTACAACACAAATGATGGTCAATAAATATAAATCATAAGGATAGCCAGCAACAAAGTTACAGTCATAAGTGGAAAGAGATTGGTGATGGGAACGATGAGAAGATTAATAGTAGTGCAGATTTAGTAAATAGTTTGACAGTGTTGAGGGAATTATTGTTTAGCAGAGTGATGGCCTTCGGGAAAAAACTGTTCTTGTGTCTAGTTGTTCTGTTATGCAGTGCTCTATAGCGTCGTTTTGAAGGTATGAGTTGAAACAGTTTCTGTCCAGGATGTGAGGGATCTGTAAATATTTTCACGGCCCTCTTCTTGATTCGTGCAGTATACAGGTCCTCCATGGAAGGCAGGTTGGTAGCAATTATTTTTTCTGCAGTTCTAATTATCCTCTGAAGTCTGTGTCTGTTTTGTTAGGTTGCAGAACCAAACCAGACAGTTATAGAGGTGCAAATGATAGACCGGTCCCACTGTAAAAAACACTTTCAATGCCAAGCAAGGCCTTCTCCTTTTTAACTGTGATTATGGAGAAGTCCACAGGCTGCCTTTGGTGGAAGCCTGCATTCAGAAGAGCCATCCTCAGGTGTCATTCACAAGTTACGTTGCCAGCAAAGTCCCATTTGCTCCAAATTATGAACGAGGGTGTGTGTGGCTCTGGGAATATTTTTTGTTTCTTATCTGCCATGGTAACCTGCCTGTTCAGTCTTTCACCCCTTACAGGACTGCTCAGCGCCCAATAGTAACCACCACCCAGGTTGGGGCCCACATACGAGTAGGTGGTTCTGTGGGTGGCGTGTTGTGGTGGTTTCTTTTTTCTTTCTTTTTTTTGAACCCTTCTTGTTCTTTGAATGCCTCTGTGTTTTTCCCCTCTGAATTTGGCTGTGCCTCTCTTGTTTCCCTTCGGTTGGAGAATTGCTCTGCACGCAGGGTGGATAGAACAGAGTATAACTTTATTACGGTCATCGACCAGCAATAGACATAGAATGTATTAAAAACAATACTGACATTAATAGTGGATAATAACATCCCCATTAAGAAAATACATGATCTCAAACCGTTAGGGTCACTCCCTAATTTACGTAAATGGAGAGCCGATAAGTATGCGAATAAATATATTTTTCCAAAAATCGTTCTAGATATCTCCAAAAATTGGCACAAGTTGACAGCTATAATTCTGTAACCAATTTTTTTCTTGTGGACATTGCAGAGACACAGAATTTTGCCACTGCGTACATGGTAGCCAGTTTTGAGTCCGGGAGGAGACTGTTGTAGGGTGGATAAAAATCAATGATTTTTAAAATAAAAAATAAAAAAAATTGAATTTTTTAAAATTTAAATCAGATTTTAAATTTTTTTTATCAAATTTATTTTAATAAAATGCCTTTGGAGTAAAAAAAAATCTATCTAAAGATAGTTTTCTATTTAAGATCCATTAATCATTTAGTTTATTCAGCATGAAATGCAGCTTGGTTATGTAGCATAAGGCTGTATATTCTGCAATATTGGGATTGTCGGTGAGTCATCAGCAGGTCAGAGGAGGAGCTGCTGTGGAACAGAGATGACCAGTTGCTCTTTAAAAGTTGTAACTTAAACCCAGTTGATTTAAATCAAGCCTGCTAATTATGATTTAAATCGACTTGATTTAAAATTGTGATTTAAAAAAATCGGCTTGGTTTAAATCAAATCCACCCTGTCTGCATGGCACAAAAAAACAGGTCACTTTTCATACGAATGATATCCCGGACTGCATCCTGACACTTATTTCTTAACAATATCATGTCTACCCTGCCTCGGGTCCCTTTCCCCCCAAAAGAGACCCCCTGAGATTTAAAAACCCAAAGACAAGAGGGGAGAAAATGTCAATATTAGATACAGCGAAATCTCATGAAACAAACTTCCCTTTGATTCCTGCTGTTTGTCTACTGTTGTCATTAGGCAAACAATATATTTTCGGTCATGTCCCATTTGCACTTGACATACTTATGCAATTGATGTAAATCAATGCCAAGAATTGTCGTAAGGGGTTCATTATGCAAATCGGCACAAGGAAGGACTCTTTTGTTCAGAAAGGAAATTCTTCCACCCAGTTTTGTCTATTGAAATGAGGCTTCACCTGAATCTCAAATCATGAAAGGCATCCTTGCCTATCCTGATTTTCCTGACCATGCTAGGTAAAGGTTCCCCTCGCACATATGCGCTTGTCGTTCCCGACTCTAGAGGGCAGTGCTCCTCTCTGTTTCAAAGCCAAAGAGCCAGTGCTGTCTGGAGATGTCTCCGTGGTCAGGTGGCCGGCATGACTCAACGCCAAAGGCGCACAGAACGCTGTTCCCTTCCCACCAAAGGTGGTGCCTATTTTCCTACTTGCATTTTTTATGTGCTTTTGAACTGCTAGGTTGGCAGAAGCTGGGACAAGCTCATCCCGTTACACGGCACCAGGGATTCGAACCGCTGAACTGCCAACCTTTAGATCAACAAGCTCAGCATCTTAGTCACTGAGCCACTGGCCATGCTAAGGGTCCAAAATGGCTTAAAAATAGTTGCAGGTCACAAAGCTCTGGGGTTTTTAACGCTTGCCTGAATATTATTACCCAGAGTAGGAGGGAGCCTCCCCCCACCCCGGATGATCAAGTAACATTCCTCCTCATTTTTCAGACCCAATTGGGAGCTATTTGCATTGTGCGATTCCCCGCCCCCGAAATACAATGTCAGAATGCAGGGAACTTTCCCCAACCATATTCTGCTGGCTGATTTGTTTCTAGCAAGAAACCTTTCTCCTTGCGCTGTGTGGATTGTCCAAGAGAAAATTTAGATCCTCAAGCAATGGCTCACTTGGAAGGTTTTCAAGAAGAGATTGGACAATCATTTTGTCTGGAGCAGTATAAGGTCTCCTGCCCGAGCAGGGGGGTTGCACTAGGAGACCTCCGAGGTCTCTTCCAACTCTGTTGTGTTTCCCTTTGAGCAACTCACTGTGACAACTTACAAAAGTATTTTAACTGTAGTTTTCAACTGGCTTGCCTTTGTTGGAGAGAGACCTGTCTAATCTGGCTAATTGATGTTTCTAGAACATGGGCTGTTGCCAAGTAGAAGTGGGGTGCCTTGTTTTTGCAAGTGTTTTGCTTGGTGGACAGTATTTTCCCTGTTCCCTCCCCCCCCCTCTCCCCCTTCTATTAGAGCCTGTTGATTTTGCCAATATTTTGGTTCCCTTCTTAAAATTCTGAATTCAGGCCGTAGAGCTGCCTCACGGCATTTGGTGAGCACTGAGCTGTCTGTGATGGCGCAGTGGTTAGAATGTAGTACTGCAGGTTAATTCTGCTGGCTGCCAGCAGTTCAGCAGTTCGATCCTGACCGGCTCAAGTTTTACTCAGCCTTCCATCCATCTGCAGTTGGTAAAATGAGGACCCAGATTGTTGGGGGCAAGAGGCTGAATCTGTAAAGTGTCTATGTCTGTCTGTCTTCTATCTATGTCTGTCTGTCTTCTATCTATGTCTGTCTGTCTTCTATCCGTCTGTCCATCTGTCCGTCTATCTATCTATCTATCTATCTATCTATCTATCTATCTATCTATCTATCTATCTATCTATCTATCTATCTATCTATCTATCTATCTTATCTATCTATCATGGTGGCACAGTGATTAAAATGCAGTATTGCAGGCTAACACTGGCCACTGCCAGCAGTCAATTCTGACCAGCTCAAGGTTGACTCAGCCTTCCATCCTTCCAAGGTCAGTAAAATGAGGACTCAGATTGTTGGGGGCAATTTGCTGACTCTGTAAACCACTTAGAGAGGGGATGTAAAGCTCTATGGAGCGGTATATAAGTCTAATTGCTATTGCTATCTATCTATTTCCATGTCTGTTTATCATCTATCTATCGTGTCTCTAATTCTTAGAAATAAAGAGCCGTGATGGCACAATGATTAAAATGCAGTATTGCAAGCTAACTCTGCCCATTGCCATCAGTTCGATCCTGACCAGCTCAAAGTTAACTCAGCCTTTCATAAACTGCTTAGAGACGGCAAAGCACCATGAAGCTTTGCTTATAAGCTTATAATATTTGCTTATATTTGCTTATATAAGCCTTAAGTGCTACCATCATTACTATTTTGCTTACGGGGAACCTGTACAACTCAGCTGGAAGTAAAAATATATTCATGTTAAAATTGGTTCATATGAGCACCTTTTTTTTGTGGGGGGAGTCTTAAGTTGAGTCATCATTATTGTTGTTCTTCTTTCCCAGAGTCGATTGCAGGAGCTGCACCGGATGTGGGAACTGCTTCTGGAGAAGATGCGAGAGAAAGGGGTCAGGCTGTTCCATGCCCAGAAGTTGGTGCAGTACTTACGAGAATGTGGAGATGTGTTGGATTGGATCAATGACAAGGTCTCTGCATCAACAGCCCTTCCTGGACATAGTAGTTGTTGTTTTTTAACCTCGAAGGCCTAGTGGGAGCTTGAGCTCGAGTTATCATTGGGGGGTGGGGGAGAGCGTTCTTTGCGGGGGCCATATCACAACAGCCCCATACAGAATGGTGAAGGTTAAAATGGTATAGGTTCTCCTGCTTGAGCAGGGGGCTGGACTAGAAGACCTCCAAGGCCCCTTCCAGCTGATTCTATTCTACAGTACTGGCCAAAATTGTGGGAACCTTTTGGGAAAAGTGTATTTTTGAGGTTTGATGGCTAATAACACCACTTTTTGGGGGGAGGAGGAGTTTCAAGATAATCCTAATCCACTGCTGGAATGGCCTGGGAATAGCCTAGACCTTAACCCAACTGAAAATATATGGAGCCGAGTAAAGAAACTTGTTAGTCCGAACCGACCCAGCAATAAAACCCATTTCATAGAAGCCATCATTCAATCTTGGTTTCACATGATAACAGCTGCAGAACTCAAAGACTTGGTTCACTCCATGGGAAGACGTTGTAAGGCCGTAATTCATGCTAAAAATTACCCAACTAAATATTCACTAACATGGGGATCATTTTTGTATATCTCATTTTTTTCTACGTATTTCCCTTTTCTTCTTTATACTATAACTGGAGATCCCCCAGACTTAATTTAAAATTAGGATTGGGAAGGAACTAGGAAACGGATTAGTTTTATTTTCAATGCACACCTCGTACAACGAAATTAAATGCCATCTTCAGTGTACATTATAACTATAAAAATAAAACACAAACACGCGTTCTTCGTTTTCTATACAATTGAATTGAAAATTCCTGATATTGCATTAATATTGCACTATACAGTAGAATTCAATATAATTACTGCCCTGGGATAGAAGCTGTTTTTCAGCCTATTTGTCCTTGTTTTTATTGTCCTGTACCGTCTGCCAGATGGTAATAGTTCAAAAAAAGCGTGCCTAGTATGAGATGGATCTTTACAAATGTTTTGAACTTTCTTAAGGCAGTGGGAGCTATAAAGCTCTTCCAAAGAGGGGAGAGGGCAACCAATGATCCTCTGGGCAATGACGTGGACCCTTCGGAGCGCTCTTCTGTCTGCTACTGAGCAATTGGCAAACCATACACAAGTGCAATAAGTTAAAATACTCTCTGTGGTGCAGTGATAGAAGGCCACCAGCCATTTTTCATTCAGTTGTTGTTTCCTGAGAAGTCTCGGGTAGCATAGTCTCTGCTGGACCCTTTTGACCAGTGCTGCAATGTGAGCGTGTCCCAGATCAGGTCCTCTTTTTGTGATAACACCCAGAAACTTAAAACTGGCCACTTGCTCCACTCTGTCTCCATTAACAAAGGTTAAATGTTTTCCTCTAATGTTCCAATAGCACATCTGGCTAGCTTGCTATCTAAAATTAATGCCCCAACCTTGAATTCCCTATTCCAGTACGCAGCTGTCTTGCAGAAGGAGAGGGTCTAACTCTCTCAGGCCCTTTAAAACGGGGGTCTCCAACCTGAGGAACTCTGGGAGTTGAAGTCCACAAGAATTAAAGTTGCCAAGGTTGGAGGCCCCTGCTTTAAAAGCTCACCAAGTTTCAGAACAAGGCTACCCTCACGGACTGACTATCCTGGTTCTGTTCCCCTCCTAGCCTGCTGACCAGTGGTGGGATTCAAATTTTTTTACTACTGGTTCTGTGGGCATGGCTTGGTGGTCATGTGGCTGGGTGGGCGTGTGGCTGGGTGGGCGTGGCCAAGTCAACATCACTTCTTTGCCGTCATGACCTACAAAAAGAAGATATACCAAAAGGTAGTTTATTATTTCGTGCATTTAATATTAAATAAGACTAAAAGAAGTACACAAAACAAAAGAGGTACACAAATACTTAAGTAAGAACAATAAAGGTGTTATTCGTCTTTAAGGTATTTCCAAATCGATGTTTCATTGGCATCCTCCTCACTTGCACTTTTCTTCACTTTTACTCGAGTGTTATCGGCTGTGTGATGTGCTCTCAGCCACTTTTTTTGACTGTAGGAATAGGGTCCCATGCTGACCGAGCTTTTCGTTGTTGTCGTTCCTAGGAGGCCATTGTAACCTCAGAGGAGCTGGGCCTGGACCTCGAGCATGTAGAGGTGTTGCAGAAGAAGTTTGAAGAGTTCCAGACGGACCTGGCTGCCCACGAGGAGAGGGTGAACGAAGTGAACCAGTTTGCCAGCAAGTTGATCCAGGTCAGAACCTTGAGTAATTGTGGGAGCGGTTGGCATGGATTAGATGCTTAGATCCTGCGGCCCTGGGTGTCTGTCTGGCTTTCATCTTGCCACACCTCCCTGAAATTTTAATGTGAAATGTTTATAGCACACCTGCAATCATGCAGAGAGTGCTTATTCCAGTTGGGGCTGGGTTTTTTGGCCCAGTAAGCATGCCTTGCCCTGCCCTGCCCATGTCTTGAGTCAATATTTTCCATCCATTCTGCTTTCCATCAATCCTAAGGAACAGGGAGCTCCTTAGCTTCTTTTTCTGCCATTGCTCCAGAGACTTCTGAAATACCTCATTGGATCATGGCCATTTTTCTGTCTCCTTTAGAAGTGGTCATCTCACAATAAAAAAAAAAATCGGTGTTTCCTGACCTCTGAAAGGAATTTAAGGCAGCCTCCCCCAACTTGGCACGTTGTAGGCTTCTGTTTTCCCGCATGCTAAGGATTTAAGGGGTGTGAATCCAGGCAGATAGAGAACACAAATTGGGGGGAGATGGTTCCAGAGCTAATACTAGCTCTGTGACCAAGTGGCACGATTGAACCGCTGTGCTTCTTTCAAACCTTAATGGTTTTCAACTTGCCAATGGGCTGGAGGGGAGGGGAGGGGGAAATGGAATGCTGAGAATGTATGTGGAGATCGTGAGAGCCTGGAAGCCATCAAAGGTCACCACTGGGGGTGTTGGAGAAAAAGGTGGACTGTTCCCATAACAAACAGACGATGACAATGTGATCACTCAGGGATGGGGAAGGAAGCTATTGAGTAACTAGACAAGCCTTTGCGTGGGAAAACCAAAGCTGGTTGTGTTTTCTTCAGTACCAATATGGCGTATCCGATAAAGTTTTACTTTTGGGAATTCAAAACTTGTGAGAGTGTTTCCTTATTTTGGATTCACTAGTTGGGCAGTCGACACAGAGTCCAAGACATTTTAGGACACGGATGGAAGGTGCAACAAATTCTTGTATAATCCCATTAAAAATATCCCTTTTGTGGAACGATTGAGTTTGGGTGCAAAACGGTAGCCGTTGCTTTGAACTCATTCACACATCACCCAAAGATTCTGTCGGTGTTTTGTTGCAACAAAACTCTGATGGACCAGCACACAGGTAAATGAACTTCTGCAGGATTCAATTATATATAAGAAACTTCTTTGTATACAATACCATACAGCAGAATTCAGCATACAATATCAGGAACACAGATGCCATATTCATAAAAGCAAGTCATCACAGAGTAGAGAGATACAGAGGCTAATATATTGTACAGAGGCACCCATTACAGAGGCCAAACTAACTCTTATATACAGTTCAGCAAGTCTAAGCCACGCCCAGGCTCCAAACTGTCTCTTATGTCCCCATACAAACAAATACTATGTTTCAGTTTCCAAACATTCCCCATTGGCTGACCTGTTACCCTGTCTATTCAAACAATCCTTATTGGCTGACCTGTTGCCATGTCTATCTAAACAGCCCCCATTGGCTGATCTGTTGCTCTGCCTATCCCAGTCTATGAATATTCATACTGTGACGGATTCTCTGTTAGTATAGCCCTTATTGTCATTGTGCATCATATAGACAATGAAAATTGCTGTTCTCCCCTTCCTAGGAACAGCACCCGGAAGAGGAGCTGATTAAGACTAAGCAGGATGAAGTCAACACAAGCTGGCAGCGGCTGAAAGGACTGGCTCTTCAGAGGCAGGGCAAGCTGTTCGGAGCCGCCGAGGTGCAGCGTTTTAACAGGTATCAGCTTGACCGGTTGGGTCAACACAATTAAAAATGTCCGTCTGCCTGAGTTTTTACACGAAAAGTAGAATAGAATAGAATAGAATAGAATAACAGAGTTGGAAGGGACCTTGGAGGTCTTCTAGTCCAACCCACTGCTTTAGGCAAGAAATCCTATATTCAGCACACTAACCATCTCTCCTTTTCTGACCGGGGGTGGGTGGCCTGTTAGGTCTGGGAGCCGTCTTTTGTATTAGGTCTTCAGACCTGCCACGTTTACAACTGTGGGAAACTGGGAGGGGGGATTGTGTGGAGTATGGGCGAGATACAGTCATAATAACACTCCTTTCTCAAGAAGTCAAGGACATCTGGCCCTGCACCTGGAAGGCTGGAGCTCGGAGGCATCTCCAGTTGGGACAATGTCTGATTGGACCATGTGATGGACTTGTGGATTTTGGGCAGGGACTTGGACTTTTTTTGGGTGGGGAAAACCTGGAAACTTTCAGATTCGGGTTTTTCCAGATGTTGCCAATATGACATCTCTAATAAAATGTAACTTTGAGGAAACTGAAGCCTCTGGGTTTTCTTTCTTTTGGGATGTTACATGGAACCCTGACACCTATAGCATTTCACACAAATGGTTATCCAATCTCTTCTTACAAATTTGCAGTGTTGCAGCACTTAGAACTTCTGGAGGCAAGTTGTTCCATTGATTAATTGTTCTAATTGTCAGGAAATTCTTCCTTAGTTCTAAGTTGCTTCTCTCCTTGATTAGTTTCCATTCATTGCTTCTTGTCCTGCCCTCAGGTGCTTTGGAAAATAGCTTGACCCCCTCTTCTTTGGGGCAGCCCCTGAGATATTGGAAGACTACTACCGTGTTTCCCTGAAAATAAGACCCTGTCTTATATTTTTTTGACCACTGAAATAAGCGCTTGGCCTTATTGCCATGTTCTCAGAAGCCCAATCGGGCTTATTATCAGGGGATGTCTTATTTTGGGGGAAACATGATATCATGTTACCCCTAGTCCTTCTTTTTATCAAACTAGACATACCCAGTTCCAGCAACTGTTCTTTATACGTTTTGTAAAGTCAACCATTGCAGGTGTTGGAGAAAGTAACGGTCCCCAGAGATGAGTTTGTCCCCTTCTGTGTCTCCCTCGTAAAGTCCTTTCTCGGGATATAAATAAAGCCACAGAGGGACTATAACTTTTGCTGCCTGCAACCTTCCTTCCTTCCGTCCAAACCCAGAGAAGGGTGGGAAAGGCCCTGCTTTGATGCCGTTCTGTATTTACAGAGATGTGGACGAAACGATAAGTTGGATTAAGGAGAAAGAGCAGCTGATGGCTTCGGATGATTTCGGAAGGGACCTTGCGAGTGTGCAGGCTTTGTTACGCAAACATGAGGGTTTGGAGAGAGATCTAGCCGCTTTGGAAGACAAGGTGGGTGCCGCTGGGAATGGGTTTGTGAGGGGTTGACGAGGTACCCCTGGCCCAAGCAGGTCCTTTTTTTAAGCCTTGGTTTTGTTTTCAATCACCTGAAAGAATCCCACAGAAGAACTGCAAGGATTTGTGTCCATACTGAATGAAGAGCTCCTTGAATCAATTAAATCAGTGGTAGTCAACCTGGTCCCTACCGCCCACTAGTGGGCGTTCCAACTTTCATGGTGGGCTGTAGGGGTTTTCTCCGATACTGAAGCACTTTCTTCTTCTTTTTTTAATTTAATTGACTTTTTAAAAAATTTTCATAGCATTATTTAAAAACATTTTCATTAGGTTTTCATAAAATTCCCCGTGACAATTTAAATTTCTGAAAATATACTATTTGTATCGCCTGTGCAGAAGTTTAGTTCATGTTAGGTAAGTGAAACTAAATGGCGCTATAGTGCGACCGCAAACAAAAGAGCCTCGTCCCAGAATAGATCGTGCATCTCCCCCCACATCACCCAGCTGTAACAGACAAGCAGAGCTGGTAGCCGGCGCCCCTCCAAACCCAATACATGATGCGCGAGAGGCGTGCGCAGACGACGATACATAGCGCATTACTGTGGAACCAGTGGGCGGTTAGAAAATATTATTACTAACAGAGATACAGAAGTGGGCAGTAGGTATAAAAAGGTTGACTACCCCTGAATTAAATCAATTCTTGCTAATTCCCTTCTTTTGCAGTTGTCAAAATCCAGTTTCAGTGATTAAAAAAAAAAATTCTGAGCAAAATCTCCAAACATCTGTCATATTGTAATCATATTTGCTCAGTTACAGCCGTAACCTTAATTTATTTCCAAGTATAATCGTAAAGAATAGAGTGGTGCGGTGGCCTAGAGGTGGCGCTCTCGCCTCACAATCAGGAGGCTGTAGGTTCGATCCTAGGTAGAGGCAGATATTTCTCTCTCTGGACACAATGAGAATTTATCTGCTGAAAAAAACCTCCGCGTTGGTGACAGGAATGGCATCCGGCCAGTAAACCCCCCCAGCTCCATTCAGTTGCCCAGACTCCACTCTGCAAGGGATTTATGAGGTCATTAAAAGGTGATGATGATATTCATAAAGAATACGCGTGCATTTTTAAGAGTTTGTCACAGTGTTCTTAACATTCTTGTTACAACTTTATTTGGGGCTTCCTTTTCCCCCCAGCTTCTGTTGCTCTGGTGTTAATCAACGTTTCTCTGTGGTGTTTAGGTGAAGGCTCTGTGTGCGGAGGCTGACCGGCTGCAGGAGTCCCACCCTCTCAACGCCTCTCAGATCCACGTGAAGCGAGAGGAACTGATTGCAAACTGGGAGCAAATTCGTACCCGGGCTGCTGAGAGACACGCACGTCTGAACGACTCCTATCGGTACGATGCTCTAATGCTCGTGAAAAGAGATTCCCTTCGTTTCCGACCCCAAGCAAGAACACATGACACGAAATGAAACTTGCTATGGAACAGAAAACTGGAAAGAGGGAGAAAGTTTTTAGTTGTGGCAGAATTCAGCAGGCAGGCAACACAGAAACTTAGAATAGAACAGAATAGAATTTTATTGGCCAAGTGTGATTGGACACACAAGGAATTTGTCTTGGTGCATATGCTTTCAGTGTACATAAAGTAAAGACCTTCATCAAGGTACAACATTTACAACATAATTGATGGTCAGTATATAAATATAAATCATAAGGATTGCCAGCAACAAAGTTACAGTCATACAGTCATAAGTGCAAGGAGATTGGTGATGGGAACGATGAGAAGATTAATAGTAGTGCAGATTCAGTAAATAGTTTGACAGTGTTGATGGAATTATTTGTTTAGCAGAGTGATAGCCTTCGGGGAAAAAACTGTTCTTGTGTCTAGTTGTTCTGTTGTGCAGTGCTCTATAGTGTCGTTTTGAGGGTAGGAGTTGAAACAGTTTATATCCAGGATGCGAGGGGTCTGTAAATATTTTCACGGCCCTCTTCTTGATTCGTGCAGTATACAGGTCCTCAATGGAAGTTGAACTCAATGGAACTTGAACCTAGGGTGACAGATGGAGACAGGGTGGATAAAAATTGATGATTTTTTAAAAAAAATAAAAAAATGGATTTATTCATTTTAATATAATGCTTTTTGGAGTAAAAATCTATCTAAAGATAGTTTTCCATTTACAGTAGTGGCCAAAATTGTGGAAACCTTTTGGGAAAAGTCTATTTTTGAGGTTTGAGGTCTAATAAAAAAAATGGGGGGGGGTGTTTTAAGATAATCCTATTCTACTGCTGGAATGGCCTGGGAATAGCCCAGAATTGAAAATCTAGGGAGCCAACTAAAGAAACTTGTTAGTCAGAAGTGATCCAGCAATAAAACCCAGTTAATAGAAGCCATCATTCAATCTTGGTTTCACATTAGAACAGCTGCAGAACTAAAAGACTTGGTTCACTCCATGGGAAGATGTTGTAAGGCCATAATTAATGCTAAAGATTACCCAACTAAATATTAACTGACATGGTGATATGTTTTGCATATCTCGTTTTCTCTGTGGTGATAATTTTTGGATATCTTGTTTTTTCTATGTGTTTCACTTCTCTTCTCTATACTGTAACTGCCATTCTAATAGCAAATCTTTCATAAAAGTTATTGCATTACTTTATTGATTAAATTACCTTTCCATTGATATATAATTTTATGGTACTAGAAAATGCACTTTTCCCAAAAGGTTTCCACAATTTTGGCCACTACTGTAAGATACATTCATAATTTAGTTTATTCATGAAATGGAGCTTAGTTATATAGCAGGAGGCTGTATATTCTGCAATATTGTGACTGTTTAGTGAGTCAACAGCGGGTCTGAAGAGGAGCCGCTGTGGGACAGAGATGACAAGTTGCTCTTTAAAAATTATGATTCAAATCAAGTTGATTTAAATCAAGCTTTTTTCACAAGTGATTTAAATCCTGATTTAAATCAAATCCACCCTGGATGGAGAAGCTTGGATTAATGTATGGCGCTGTTTCTTTTCTTCTTCCGCCTTCTCTCATCACCCGAAGACTGCAGCGATTCTTGGCCGATTTTCGGGATTTAACCAGCTGGGTGACCGAAATGAAAGCGCTAATTAATGCTGACGAACTTGCCAACGATGTAGCGGGAGCGGAGGCCCTGCTGGATAGACACCAGGAACATAAGGTAAAGAGGGCCACCGTGGCCCCTCCCTGGGAGACTGGACAGAAGCTTGATAGCAGGTTGAGCCACAGATATCCTTTAGCCCAGGGATCTCCAACCTTGGTCCCTTTAAGACTTGTGGACTTCAACTCCCAGAGTTCCTCAGCCAGCTTTGCTGGCTGAGGGACTCTGGGAGTTGAAGTCCACAAGTCTTAAAAGGGACCAAGGTTGGAGACCCCTGCTTTAGCCAGCCTGATGGAGAGCAACTGGCAGCGGTTTCCCAGGAATCCATCCACTTGGCTCCCTTCTCCTTAAAACCAGAACTCTGACAAGCATCCAGCTGCTGCATTTTGCCTTGAATGGAGTTTATGGATGGGGCACCAAGGCCTTCCTTGCTCCTCTCAGATAGATTTTGGCCTCCAGAACCCTGCTTGTGTCAGGGTTCCAAGTAACGCCCCCAACAAAAGAAGACTCTGAGGCTTGAAGTTCCTCAAAGTTCCATTTTATTAGAGATGTCATATTGGCACATCTGGGAAAACCTGAATCTGAAAGCTTCCAGGTTTTCCCCACCCAAAGGAAAGTCCAAGTCCCTTCCCTTGTACCCACATGTTCATCATGTGGTCCAGTCAAAGCCCCATCCCAACTGGGGGTGCCTCCCAGTCACCACGCCCACTCCAGGTGCAGGGCAAGACGTCCTTGACTCTCTGAGAAAGGAATGTTGTTATGACTATATATATCACCCCTGCTCCATACAATTCCCCCCTCCCAGTTTCCCACAGCAGTAAATGTGGCATGAAGGCCCAATGCAAAAGATGGCTTCCACGCCTGACAGCCTGTTTGTTACCGGATGCGTCATCCGCTCTGCTGAAAAGACACTCCTGTGTACATTTGTGGGTGTGGGTGTTTTGTTTCTGTGTGGCTCGACAATGTGACCATGTTCTGACTGTTATTTGGCTGCAGGGAGAAATCGACGCTCACGAAGACAGCTTTAAATCTGCGGACGACTCTGGACAGGCCCTGCTTGCTGCCGGACATTATGCGTCTGATGAAGTGAAGGAGAAGGTACCCGACTTTTACCGCCAGCAAGAAAGTGAAGGAGAGAGAAGGGGGTGTTTAGAGCCCGTGGGGTCCACATTATTTCTTCCTCTCCTCTCAGGAAAGTATTTTGACCAGCTCCCCCTCCTTAAATTGGCTTGATCTGTATTCTGTCAGGGTTCAAGTAATAATTCCACATCAAACAAAACTCCAAGGCAGAATAGCTTTACTGGAAATATATTGGCACAGATCTGGTGAAAACCGACTCTAAACTTTTCACCTAGTTAAAAGAGAAAGTTTTCCCACAACCCCAAACAATCAGTCATGTGGTCCAATCGAGACCCTGTCTGGTCGTCTGGTGACCTCACTCCTCCTTCCACGGTCCAGGTGTGAGAATGTCCTTGTTTCTCAAGAGAAAATATTTTGTTTTGGCTACACAAAGCCGCCTATCTCTAATCCCCCCCCTCCCTTTTTCTCCGCTCCAGTGTGGCAACACTGAAGCTCCAAGATGGTTCCCGTCAGGTCAGCTTCAGGGTTGACATATTAACGATCTAATTGCCACTGATAAGGAAACCAGGAATGGGCGAATAGGTTTTTCCAGATCAACCCCATTCTCAAGAACGTGTGGACTCTTTGTGGTGGCTGCCTGCCTTTGACGTCCAGATGGTTTCTCCTTTTTCTCTCAGCTGACCATCCTCTCCGAGGAAAGAACGGCTCTGCTGGAACTCTGGGAGCTTCGTCGGCAGCAGTACGAGCAATGCATGGACCTGCAGCTTTTTTACCGGGACACCGAGCAGGTGGACAATTGGATGAGCAAACAAGAGGTGAGTGGACAGATCCGTCCTCTTCGGCTGGGCGCCCTGCTGGCCTCCTGCCATCAAAGACTAGGAGGGGAAACAAATGGCCAATCCACCTGCATGTATGGGAAGTTGGGAGGGGGGATGACAGCTTGACGAAGAGCAGGAGAGCTTGGAACCAGTTTGTGCCGTGCACCCTGAGAAAGAATATGAATTACCCAAAACCAGGGGTCCCCAAATCCCCCCCCCCGGCACCGGTCTGCAGCATGGCAGCACCTAGGCCATACAAACAAGCAAAACCCCATCTGTGGAATTCAGGCAACATGTGAAACCATGCCCCCTCCAATCCCTGGGAAAACTTCCATGGAACGAGTCTCTGGGGCCCAAAAGGTTTGGGGGCCACTGCCCTAAACATCTCAACGTTCTCAAAACACCTACGCAGACTCTTATTGTCCGAAGACAGGCTGGTCATCGCTGGGATGTGGGGAAACTATATATTTCAAACATGGGAAATTCAGTTCTAGCCTGACACTGCTTCAACGAACATTTTTTAGTAAAAGGACCTGTCACTTCAACCAAACGGAGTCGAGGGTCTTTCTTTCCTAAGAGATCAGGCTGGGGCAGGTCTGAGGTGTTGTCGGTGAACATAACTTGGCCAGTCTGCTAGCTTTTGCAGACCCGGCATCCTTAAGTGACTTACAAACCTTTCGCACGGGGTCATATTTTCTTCCTGGTTCTTTTTCAAAAATCTGGTGGCTCGGATGACCATCACCTCTGTTCCATCAGGATATTCTGCCTTCTACCCAAACAGCCTTTCTTTTTTTTTTTTTTTTTTTTGCATTTATATCCCGCCCTTCTCCGAAGACTCAGGGCGGCTTACATTATGTCAAGCAATAGTCTTCATCCATTTGTATATTATATACAAAGTCAACTTATTGCCCCCCAACAATCTGGGTCCTCATTTTACCTACCTTATAAAGGATGGAAGGCTGAGTCAACCTTGGGCCTGATGGGACTTGAACCTGCAATATTGCAAGCAGTTGATGTTAATAATAGGCTGCATTAGCCTGTTGCGCCACCAGAGGCCCTTTCTGTTGTCCGTCTTCCAAAATGGCCTGTCTGCTTTGCTAAACCTGGCCCTTTCTGAAGTCCTGTTGTCTTTCTTTTCCAGGCCTTCTTGCTCAATGAAGATCTTGGGGACTCCTTGGACAGCGTGGAGGCCCTGCTGAAGAAGCATGAAGATTTTGAGAAGTCACTTAGTGCCCAAGAAGAGAAAATCACGGTAAGCCATTTTTGGATTTATCTATTTCCCTAGAGTGATGAACAACAACTGGTCCTCATACCACTTGATTTTTTAAACATTACTTTTAAAAAATAGAACATTTAGCAATAGAGTCTTTTCTTCCCATTTGCTATAGTTTGTTGTTGTTGTTAGTTGTGAAGTTGTGTCCGACCCATTGCAACCCCATGGACAACGTTCCTCCAGGCATTCCTATCCTCTACTGTACCCTGGAGTCCATTTAAGTTCACGCCGACTGCTTCAGTAACTCCATCCAGGCACCTCGTTCTCTGCCGTCCCCTTCTTCTTTTGCCCTTCATCATTCCCAGCATTAGGCTCTTCTCCAGGGAGTCCTTCCTTCTCATTAGGTGGCCAAAGTATTTCAGTTTCCTCTTCAGGATCTGGCCTAAAGAGCAGTCAGGGTTGATCTCCTCTAGGACTGACTGGTTACAGCCTCATATTTGAGAACTTACACAATTTAAATTCCCTAGAGGTGGAAGATTGCACCATCAAAGTTACGTTTTTTTAAGCCTTCACTAATTGAGCTAAGCTATCCCTGGTTACACGGCCCAGATTTTCATGAGTTAGCTCAATTAGAAGATAGCCTTTATAATTGGTTCCAGGTTATTAAACCAATTAAATTATTCATCAGAACTTGCCACTTGACAATTCTGAAAGATAACCTTGGTTGGTTTTGCAAACAGCACACGCTTGATTAGGTATTTAAAGTGGGGACATATAACCCACCTTGGTTTTGTACCAAGGGTGAACAATCAGCTGTGACAATCCGTTGTGGTATGCGATCCTCGGAACTTTTTTTTTTACTTTTTAAAGCATTTTTTTTACTACTTATTGCCCGAACCCGTATTTTTGTGTAAAATCTGATTTTAAGCTATCTGTGACTCTTGTGAGGTTCCTGCTTGTTGCAGGGGCTATTTTGTGTGACGTCCAGCTGCTTTTTCATTGTGTGTGTCAGTTAGGTAGCTTTTGTATTATTTTTGTGTAAAGTGTGATAGTTGGTTTTCCCAGTCACATGACCACCAAGCCACGCCCACAGAACCAGTACGGAAAATTTTTGAATTTCACCACTGTTTTGTACCCTTCAAGGCAGCATAGATAAGACACTCTCTCTTTTATTTTCCCACCATAACAACTCTATGAGGTGGGTTGGGCTGAAAAAAATGCTTTTGGCCCCAGGTCACCTGTGTGGCTCCTGTGTCTAAGGAAGAGAGATATATATTAATTGAGATTAAAATCTGGGGTTATCAGATAGCTGTGTGTTGTTCTTTTCTTCAGACTGAAGGATAAATGCTGCAGTTTTAATTTAATTGGTTTTGGTCCATGATATGTAGGATATGATTGTAATCCTGCTTCATATTATTCCTTTGGTGGTAACTAACAATTCCACCTGCCTCCTCCACCCGCTCAAACAGGGATACCCACCCTAATTTTCTGAACTGTGTCCATGATAGGAGTTAAAGTTCACCACCTCTTGATGCCGATGAGAGGTTTATTTATTTCTTCAGAGTTTCCAATGTGGAGTTGTTTAGTAGGGTTACAATTAATATCCTGTTTCCTTGCCGCAAGACTTTTGGTTGCTCAATATTGGAAGAAAGAAGAACTACCTACAGTTGAAGAATGGACACTTAAAGTATCAAATCTGGCAGAAATGGCAAAAATTTCTGCTTATCTGAAAGATTATACACAAGAAAAATATATTTTAGAATGGAAAATGTGGATTGATTATATTCAAAATAAGTATCAGATAAAATATTGAATAGCATACAAGTAAATTTAGGAATTGTTTTGTATTAGATATATTTTTAAAGGAGAGGGGAATTGAGAGTGTGATGATGTGTGGAGTGACTAGAGATTATAATTTAAGATTTATTTTGGATTATGATTGTTAGTTTTGATACCCCGCATTTTGTTCTGGGAAGTCGTGGGGGGTAAGGGGGAGGGGAATTAAGGGAGGGATGAGGGTAGAAAATGGAATGATGGTTAATGTACAGGGATTATTGAAGATGTATAAATATAATTAATGTAAAGTCGGGTCTGCCCAGCTACCATTTCAGAATGGTGGGGAGGGAGAAAGGAGAAGAGAGTAGGAGGTAGGAAAGAGGAGAAGAGGAAGAAAGAGGGGTAGAAGAGGGAGAAGGAAGGTGTAGGGGGGAGGGAGGAGAGAATGTAGATAAGAGAAGGGGAGGAAGGTGTGGAAAGTAGAAGAAGGTAGAAGAGGGAAGAGAGTTAAAAGGAGGGAGTGTTGACTGGGCAAGCCCGACTAATTATATATGACTGTACATTAAATATGTTATTGGATATGAATGTAAAAATAAAACTTTTTCATAAAAAAAAATAATATCCCGTTTCCTGAGTAAATAAATACCTTTTTATTTATAGGCTCTGGATGAATTTGCAACAAAACTGATTCAGAATAACCATTATGCCAAGGAAGACGTGGCCACCCGCAGAGATGCTGTAAGTTTCAAAGGCAACTTTGTATCTTGCTTATTTCCTAGTTGCCCTTCTTTGATTGGTATCTTATGTGGGGTGTGTGTGTGGGGGGGGGAGAAATTATCTGCAGGCTGCAATTGAAAGAAAACAGAAGGAATCAAAGACTGTTGCTGTCAATTCAGGCTTGTGTGTTCCTATCTTCTGCCAGCTGCTGAGCCGTCGCAACACCTTGCACGAGCGGGCCATGCTACGTCGAACACAGCTAGCCGACTCCTTCCACCTGCAGCAGTTTTTCAGAGACTCGGATGAGCTGAAAAGCTGGATCAATGAAAAGATGAAAACTGCAACGGATGAGGCTTACAAGGTGCGGCTGCAATGCGATATATATTGTTGGATGTGTGTGTGTGTATGATAAAGAAAGAAAGAAAGAAAAGAAAGGAGAGAGAACGAGAGAAAGAAAGGAGAGGGGGGAAAGAGAGAGAGAGAGAGAGAGAGAAAAAAAGAGAGAAATTCTGTTTATATATAGCACCACAGAGCAAACAGTACAGTCACCATGTGCTTTACTGCTCAACTATTTTAAACTGTAACAGGAACCAGGAAATTCTACTTAAAACAAAAGAGCATAGAGTACATACCGTAGATCCAAACTTGTAAACACTGCTATCTACTGACTAAATACTTTTGTAGCTGTTGCATAAAAATAAATTCCAACAATGAATTCCAACAGAAAAAAAAGAATGGTTTTGGTCTAGGGTTGATTTCTTTCATTCTCTTGAATCCACCCACCATAATCTGCCCAAAAGTCCTTTTCTACCATTGGCCAAACTATCCCCCTTTCCCCAGACTTCATGCAGCCAGTCCCTTCTCTCTTTACAAGAACAGTACAGATAGTCCTCGACTTAACAACAGTTCGCTTAGTGAACCATTTGAAGTTACAACGGCATTGAAAAAAGTGACTTACGCCTGTTTTTCTCACTTACGGCTGTTGCAGCCTCCCCTTGGTCACATAATTCAGATCCTTGGCATCCTTGGATTCATATTTATGACCGTTGCAGTGTCCCCGGATCACGCGATTCCCCTTTTGCTTGGCTTGACAAAGTCAGTGGGAAGCCGGATTCCCTTAACAGCCATGTCACTAACATAACAACTGCAATGATTGACTTAAAAATTGTTGCAAGGTTATAAAATGGGGCAAAGCTCACTTAACAAATGTTTCACTTAGCAACAGAAATGTTGGGCTCAATTGTGGCCGTAACTTGAAGACTACCTGCAATATTAAGAGATGCTTCCTGCTTTTAATAGTTAGGAAGTTCCAATAATTCTGGAACCAATTCTTCCTAATTTGGGAACGCCGCTTTGCTGTCTTTCAATTGTTATAATCCCTGCCTCCCATGATACTTAATACCGAAGGTTGACCTAACCTAACTGCCGTTGATCTGGTCTCCTCTGTTCCGTAGGACCCGTCCAACCTACAAGGGAAGGTCCAGAAACACCAAGCATTTGAAGCCGAGCTCTCGGCCAATCAGAGTCGCATCGATGCCCTCGAGAAAGCCGGCCAGAACCTGATGGACGTGAAACATTACGCCTCAGACGAAGTGGCCATTCGCATGAACGAAGTCCTCAGCTTGTGGAAGAAGCTGCTGGAAGCTACTGAGCTGAAAGGTACAAGGTGGAGAAAGAGGGAGGGAGGGAGGGAGGTCAGGAAGAACGATGGGGGTCGCAAAGGCCTTTCGTAAGTGCTCAAGAGCTCTGAAGTCTTCTCCCTTCCAGGGATCAAGTTGTGCGAAGCCAACCAGCAACAGCAATTCAACCGCAACGTGGAGGACATTGAGTTGTGGCTGTACGAAGTGGAAGGCCACCTGGCTTCTGACGATTACGGCAAAGACCTCACCAATGTGCAGAACCTGCAGAAGAAACACGCCCTGCTGGAGGCAGACGTAGCTGCCCACCAGGTATAGCCCTTCTCTTTCCCCACCTGCCCTGCCCTCCCCTCCCCTTGAGGGAGACCAGTCATGATTGGGAGGCTATAGAATTAGAATTACTATTAGAATTAGAATTAGAATTATTGGTCAAGTGTGATAGACACACAGTGAATGTGTCTCCGGTGCGTAAACTGCAGAATTCCCGGTAGAATTAGAATTATTAGAATTAGAATTATTAGAATTAGAATTAAAATTGAATTCTTTATTGGCAAGTGTGTTAGACACACAGTGAATGTGTCTCTGGTGCATAAACTGCAGTATTACCAGTAGAATTAGAATTAATTTGAATTAGAATTATTAGAATTAGAATTATTAGAATTAGAATTGAATTCTTTATTGGACAAGTGTGATAGACACACAGTGAATGAATCTCTGGTGCGTAAACTGCAGAATTACTGGTAGAATTAGAATTAATTAGAATTATTAGAATTAGAATTCTTTATTGGCCAAGTGTGATAGACACACAAAGATTTTGTCTCTGGCACATGAACTCCCAGTGTACATCCAAGCAACAAGTGATAAATCATGATCATAACCATAAAATACATTCATCATAAAATAAAATACAAACTCAGTGATAACAATAGGATAATAAATAAGCAAACAACCTAAAATCATAATAGGATAGTAAATATTTATTTATTTTATTTATTTATTTGATTTTTATACCGCCCTTCTCCCGAAGGACTCAGGGCGGTGTACAGGCAAGATAAAACATACAATATACAAATTAAAATACAATTTAAAAAACTTATTTTAAAATTAGCCTGAAAAAATTAAAATATGCCATGAACTAAAAACCCCATTTAAAATTAATAAAATTTACAAAATTTAAAAATTAAAATTCAATTCAAGCCAGCCCCGCGCGAATAAAAAGGTGTGTCTTCAGTTCGCGACGGAATGTCCGAAGGTCAGGTATTTGGCGTAAGCTCGGGGAAGCCTGCTCCAGAGTGGAGCCCCACAGAGAAGGCCCTTCCTGGGGCCGCCACCCGGCATTGTTTGCCGGACGGCACCCTGAGAAGTCCCTCTCTGTGAGAGCGTACGGGTCGGTGGGAGGCATGTGGTAACAGCAGGCGGTCCCGTAAGTACCCAGGCCCTAAGCCATGGAGCGCTTTAAAGGTCGTAACCAACACCTTAAATAAAGGCAATCAACATAAATCATGAGATACATAAATGCATCCATAAATCATGAGAAAGGGACTTAACACTGGACTTGTTCAGAGGACAATGGAAGAAGGGAATGCAACTTTTGGACTTGTTCAGAGTAGAGAGAGATGGTCCTTGCAAGGTGGCCACTGCTGATCTTCAGTTCTTGTTTTAGGACCGCATCGACGGCATCACCATCCAGGCTCGCCAGTTTCAAGAGGCCGGGCACTTTGACGCGGACAACATCAAGAAGAAGCAGGAGGCTTTGGTGGCCCGCTATGAAGCCCTGAAGGAACCAATGGTGTCCCGCAAGCAGAAACTGGCGGACTCCCTCCGCCTTCAGCAGCTCTTCCGTGACGTCGAAGATGAAGAAACCTGGATCAGAGAGAAGGAGCCGATCGCAGCGTCGACCAACCGAGGTTAGCGCAGGGTCGGCCCTCTTGGGAGAGTGCAAGACATATTACACGTCCACACTCATTGATAAGAGCCATGGTGGCGCAGTGGTTAGAGTGCAGAATTGCAGGCTACTTCTGCTGATCATCGGCTGCCAGCAGTTTGGCAGATCAAATCTCACCAGGCTCAAGGTTGACTCAGCCTCCCATCCTTCCGAGGGCTGTAAAATGAGGACCCAAATTGTTGGGGGCCATAGGCTGACTCTGTAAACCAATACAGGTCGTCTTCCACTTACGACAGCTCATTTAGTGACCATTCGAAGTTACAACAGCACCAGAAAAAGTGACTTAGAACCATTTTTCACACTTTATGACCGTTGACGCACCTCCAGGGTCACGAGACTTGCATTCGGGTGCTTGACAACTGGTTCACATTTATGACGGTCGCAGTGTCCCAGGGTCACGCGATCCCCTTTTTGCGACCTTCGGACAAGGCAAAATCAATGGGGAAGCCAGATTCACTTAACAACCGTGTGACTAATTGAACAGCTGCATTGATTCGCTTAACAAACGCGCTAAGGAAAGTTGTAAAATGGGGCAAAACTCACTTAACCAACGTCTCACACGGCAACATAAATTCTGGGCTCAATTGTGGTTCGTATGCCGAGGACTACCTGCATTTACAAACTAACATGGCCTATGACAGCCCCTGTGTTTCTTTTATTTAGGGATTGTAAGTATTTTTCTTGGAATGGCTGCTGATCACATCCTTCCCTTCTCGTTCCAGGCAAAGACCTCATTGGGGTCCAGAACCTGCTGAAAAAACACCAAGCTTTGCAAGCGGAGATTGCTGGCCACGAACCCCGCATTAAAGCGGTCACCCAGAAAGGAAATTCCATGATAGACGAAGGTGCGTCTCTTCCTCTCTTATTTCGCACTGATTTCATTTAATCATCAAATGAAAACTACAAATGTGAATGGGCAAAATGGAAAAAAAAAGTTAAAATGTGACAGGGATGACAAGTATGTTAGTGGACTGATGCCCCCCGCCCCTCCAAGGTAAAGGTAAAGGTTCCTCTCGCACATATGTTCTAGTCGTTCCCGACTCTAGGGAACGACTCATCTCTGTTTCAAAGCCGAAGAGCCAGCACTGTCCGAAGACGTCTCCATGGCCGACATGACTCAACGCCAAAGGTGCATGGAATGCTGTTCCCTTCCCACCAAAGGTGGTCCCTATTTTTCTACTTACGTTTTTTATGTGCTTTCAAACTGCTAGGTTGGCAGAAGCTGGGACAAGTCACGGGAGCTCACCCCATTAAGCGGCCCTCGGGATTCGAACCACTGAACTGCCGACCTTTTGATTGACAAGCTTAGCCACTGAGTGCCCCCCCCCCGGCCTTAGGGACTTCTTAAAGATGGGGTGAGGTCCACAAAAATTTAGTTAGATTTAAAAACTGTGGAAGATATTTTCCGAGACAACTAAATCACGTAAGATATCCCAGGCTCTGAAAACTGTTGTTACAAAGATCAGTTTTTTTACAGCTCAAGTTTAAAGCGTTTTACATGTAAGTTTAAAGCCATGTTTGCACCTGTTACATTACAATTACAATATGTCTTACTGGAGGGAGCTTTCTTTCTGTTATATCTGTGGAGTCAGGTCATGGTTGTCCCAAAGGTGCTTTTTTTCAGGAGGCAACTGGTTTTTTTTTCTTTTGAAGACGTTTTGCTTCTCATCCAAGAAGCTTCTTTAGCTCTGACTGGATGGTGGTGGGGAATGGAAGGATTTATATTCCTTGCAGGCAGCTGGTCATTTGTATCCTTTTATAGGGGCCGCTTGGAGGTTTCCCTGTGTCCTCAGGGTCACTTGAGAGGTGCAAAGGGATGTAGAGCCTTCCTGGCTGCAGGATGTTTTCTGCACCGTGTCCCTTCACTGTTGAAGACAAGCACAGACTGTTGGGGATGAGTTTATGTTTTCTGCATCTCAAACTGAGGCGCAAATAGTTCCTGTAGTCTGTAATTTTTCTGGAAAGCTGTTCATTTCCATTCCAATCACCCCTGCTTTGTCTGCAGAGAGTCCGCCCCCCCCCCCCCCCTATAGTTAATTTTCTCATGGGGCAGCCAGGAAGGAGCCTTCCTCATGGAGAAACTCCAACCGACCCCAGGCCGATGGGCAAGAGCTGTGCGCTTTCCCACCTCCAAATCTTAACTAGAACAAATGTGTTTCTTGTCGCTTAGGGCATTTTGCCGCGGAAGACGTGAAAGCCAAACTGAACGACCTCAACCAGAAGTGGGAAACCTTGAAAGGGAAGGCTTCCCAGCGCCGGCAAGATTTGGAAGACTCTCTGCAGGCCCAACAGTACTTCGCCGACGCCAACGAGGCGGAGTCTTGGATGAGGGAGAAGGAGCCCATTGTGGGGAGCACGGACTACGGAAAAGACGAGGACTCCGCTGAGGTGCGTCCTTTTGCTCCTAGATCACAACCAGGCATGGCGTGAGGGTCTTGCGTGAGAACTTCTGACCTGGTCCATATACCTTGTTTCCCCTGAAAATAAGACCTCCCCAGATAATAAGCCCAACAGGACTTTTGAGTGCATGTGCTGAAATAAGACCTCCCTAAAAAATATCTAAACGCATGCGCATCCGTTCCCAGCCATTTCCTCTGGTTAGGGTTAGAGCTGGAAATCAGGTAATACTGCAAGAAGAGCTCCACACACCCCAAACTAGTAAGACCTCCTCGAAAATAAAGTCAAGCGCTTATTTCGGGGTTCAAAAAAAATATAAGCCGTTTTTTGAGGAAACGTGGTAAAATCCGAGAGAGGTTGTAAAGATGGGTTTTTTTCCATCCTCCTTTCAGGCTCTTCTCAAGAAGCACGAAGCTCTGATGTCGGATCTCTCTGCCTACGGCAGTAGCATTCAAGCCCTGAAGGAGCAGGCCCAGGCCTGTCGGGTAAGAAGAGATATTGGTGTCTCAGAATCCAATCTGGGTCGGTCACTGGGATCTGAGTTTTTTGTCTTTCGAGCTTCTGGATTCGTGCTGGACCCCATCTCCAGGGAATTCGTCTCCAGCAGAGTGTGCTTCGGGCTGTTGTGTGCATGTGGTGCTTATATGATGCCTGTTGTGTGTGCCTTTTTAGATGTTGATGGCTGGCTGTTAAGACGTTGGCTGTTGTTTGCATCTGCTGCCAAGCCCTCGCCTCCTAAGTAGCAATAGCACTTATAGACCGCTTCACAGTGCTTTTACAGCCCTCTCTAAGCGGTTTACAGAGTCAGCCTGTTGCCCTCCCAACGATTTGGCTCTTCATTTTACCCACCTCAGAAGGACGGAAGGCTGAGTCAACCTTGAGCCTGGTGGGATTTGAGCTGCCAAATTGAAGGCAGCCGGCAGAAGTAGCCTGCAGTACCGCACTCTAACCACTGCGCCACCGAGGCTCATGTACTTGATAAGCTGGTGGTAAATCAGCACTCCTAGTGACTGACGAGGGGCCTTTTCCCAGATGTTGATGTCCCTCACAGGCTCCTGACTTAAGATCCAGTTCTGAATTGAACTGACCAATAGCTCCAGCCGCCAGGAGAATAGGGCACCCCTCTCAGGGTGCTCCGAAGTCCAAGGACCCATCCTTAGTCCAAGAATTTAGTCCAAAGAACCGTTTCTCTTTTCCAGCAACAAGTGGCACCTACAGATGACGAAACGGGCAAAGAGCTGGTCTTGGCCCTCTACGACTATCAGGAGAAAAGTCCTCGCGAGGTCACAATGAAGAAGGGGGACATCCTGACTCTCCTGAACAGCACCAACAAGGTAAAAAACAGATCCCGTGAAATTCTGAACCGGCCACAAAACTTTCAAGACGTTCAAGCTATGAGGGGACCTTGGTGCTCTCTGAGCTTGCTTGTTTTCTTGCAGATGTTTCATGACCCAACCAGGTAACACCATCAGTGCTATAGTGCTATAGTACAGGGGTCTCCAACCTTGGTCCCTTTAAGACTTGTGGACTTCAACTCCCAGAGTTCCTCAGCCAGCTTTGCTGGCTGAGGGACTCTGGGATTTGAAGTCCACAAGTCTTAAAGGGACCAAGGTTGGAGACCCCTGCTGTCGTAGACTAGTAGGCTAGCACTGATGATGTTACCTAGTTAGGGTCATGAAACGTCTGCAAGAAACAAGCTGGCTCACCAAGGACCCCATAGTCTTCCTCCTCCTCCTCCTCCTCCTCCTCCTCCTCCTCCTCCTCTCCACAAACACCCACTCCCTTCTAGCACCGATGACATTACCTGGTTGGGTCATGAAACGTCTGCAAGAAAACCATCTCGCTCAGAGAGCACCAAGCACCATTTCAACCCTGAGCTACGAATATTCTCCTTCGTTGGTTCCAGCTATGTTCTTTATCCCCTTTCTACCTTTTGGCGGGAGGTGTGACAACAGTGAGTCGCACCTCTTTTGCATAAGTCCAGAACACAACCAAGGCCAATTCCTTTTTTTTTTTTTCCATTTTTTTCCCTTTTTATTTTATTTTATTTCTTTCTTCCTCCTCCCTCGGCAGGATTGGTGGAAAGTGGAAGTGAACGACCGTCAGGGTTTCGTGCCGGCTGCTTACGTGAAGAAACTGGACCCGGCGCAGTCCACCTCCCGCGAAAACCTCTTAGACGAACAGGGAAGCATCGCCTTGCGCCAAGAACAGATCGACCACCAGTAAGGCTTAGGAATCAACCCTAGTCGCTTCAGAAGGATTTTAACCATCCTCCCTAGTTTCTGTGGCTGGCTCTTGCTTCTTTCCCCACAATCAGTTTTCATTTGAAAAATCACCCGCATTCCTCTTTTTATTTTTTAATCTTTTCCTTCCTAACCTGAGACTCAACGGCTTCTTGTCCTCATTAGCCTATTTTTTTGTTTTAAACCATGCCCTGTCTTCTGTTGACTGAACGGGAACCAAACTGTACGATCGGGTCTCGGTAATCACGCCCCGGTTTTCTTCGCGCTGCCATGATGTTTGTGTGTGTGTGTGTATCCCCCTCGCTCCCACCCGTTCTTCCCATTCTTCCCACTGTAATTTGCCCCATTGTGTTTGTGTTGTACAGCGCCCTTCCTTCCCCTTCGTTTTTGTTAATCAGACTAATTTTGTGCATGCTTTTTTTCTGCTGTGCTCCTCCCTCTCTCTCTTATCTGTGCAGGACTTTCCTTACTAAGGAGATCGGCAGTGTATCTCTGCGTATGAAACAGGTGGAAGAATTGTGAGTAGGCCTAGCCGTCGTTAAACCACGCTGTGTCACTCAAGTAGCCGCTGTTGTTTTTTTTTTTCCTGTCTTTCTGCCTTGTCTGGCGTAGCCCTCTCTTAGGAGTGTTTGGCTGAGCGGGCGTCTCTCTAGTATCCAAGGGCTCTTCAGGAAGTGTTTGAAAAAGAGCATTCCTGCTCATTTCTCCTAGACGCTTGAGTGGCTCAAGAGCCTCTTTGGTGTAAAACAGGGGAGGAAAAACAATTCACTGACGCCGGTTCTTTTAGCTGCGGGCTAACTTCTCCCAGTGTGATGTTCTCCAGGTGTGCTCTAGGGAATACAGGTAGTCCTTGACTTACGACCACAAACTTTACATTGCTCAGCGAGACAATTACCGTATTTTTGGAGTATAAGGTGCTTTGGGAGTATAAGACGCACATTAGTTTTTGGGGAGGAAAACAAGAAAAAAAAAATTCTGCCTCTGCCTACCAACATCCATTGGTATTCATCTGGCTAGCGTCCTTGCAGCAAATAGCAGACAGGCTGGACAGCTTCACATTATCACAGCCTGATTCAGCACGAGCAGCTGATTGGCGGGTGGATCGGCCTCCCTGAATACCCCCAATCAGCTGTTTCAGGGTGCAGGGATTGCCACAGACCACCACAGCCTCCACGCCTCGTGTTTTTGGCCTCCACGCGTTGCCTTTTTGGCCTCCACATGCCCTGTTTTTGGCCTCTGCATCGTGTGTTTTGAGCGGTTCTAGGCAGCAGGGATTACTGCCGCCACTGCCACCGCCACCACCAAAAAACCAAGGCACAAAGGTGGCAATGGTTTGTGGCAATCCCTGCAGCCTGGAAGAGGTCTAAACACGCGGAGGCCGAAACCGGGACGCGCGGAGGCCGAAAACAGCCGAAGGGTGGGGGCCGGCGGGTGGACAGGAATAGATATTCGTTGTATAAGATGCACCCAAATTTTCACCGTCTTTTAGGAGGGGAAAAAGTGTGTCTTACACTCCAAAAAATACGGTGAGTGAGTTTTATCCTATTTTATGATGTTTCTTGCCTAGTTGATGGAGTGAATCACCTCAGTTGTTAAATTAGTCACACGATTGTTAAGTGAATCGGGCTTCCCCCTTGATTCAGAAGGTCGCAAAAGGGGGTCATAAATATGAATCGGTTGCCAAGCGTCTGAATTTTGGGACCCTGAGGACGCTGCAACGGTCGTAAGCGTGTGAGAAATGCCGTTGTAACTTCAAACTGTCGACTAAATGAACTTGTCGTAAATCAAGGATTACCTGTACAGTTTTCCTAGCCAGCTGCTCTCCCAGATGCGCTCCAGGGAATACAATTCTCCAAATTCCTTTCCGCCATTACAATCTGGCCACATCTGGAGGCCATCTGGTTAGTTGCCGCGGAGCCCCGAGGATGAAGGCGCCTGGAATTTCAGGGCTGTAAGAACCATCTTTTTCTCTCAGTCTGTGCTTGCCGTCGTTGGGTCTGCTGTGATTGTTTGTAGAGCGCTTCTAAGGCAGCAGTTCTCTGCTCACGGAGCCTGTCGTGTGCCTTCCCCCCATCTGCGAAGCCCCAAGCCTCTGGAGATGGGCTGATTGTGTGACACTGCCGCCTGCTCCAGTCGCCTCTGACTGGGTGCCCTCTTGTCTGCTTCCTCCCTTCCGCCCTGCAGGTACCACTCCCTCCTGGAACTGGGAGAGAAACGTAAAGACATGCTGGAGAAAAGCTGTAAGAAATTCATGCTGTTCCGGGAGGCCAACGAGCTGCAGCAGTGGATCCACGAAAAGGAGGCCACCCTGGCCAATGAGGAGGTGGGGGCCGACCTCGAACAGGTGGAGGTGCTGCAGAAGAAGTTCGACGATTTCCAGAAGGTGGGTCAAGTGGCAGCCATGAGAGGCACCAACCCATGCTCCTCCTTCCCCTAATCTCAGAGGCCGAAACAAGATTGTCAGGATGGCGACCTCCTAGATCAGAGGTGTCAAACTCGAGGCTCGGTGCCCGGATCCAGCCCGTGGGGTGGTTCGATCTGGCCCGCGGGGCCATCCTGGAAACAGCGAAGGACCAGCCCGTGGTGCCTCTGCCAGTGAAAACAGTGCTTGGAAGGACCACGTGCATCCCTCCCATGCTCCGTTTTTAGCCGCGACAGCCTCCTGCAGCCCTCTGCCAGGGAAAACGGAGCCCGGGAGGGCCGCAGACACATTCCCTTGGGACCAGCCAACTAATTGAAGAGAAGCTTCCTTTAAAACAGGGCTCACCAACCTTTTGGAACTCGGGGACCACTAAATTTATAATTTTAAAAACCCGGACCTCTAATATGATCTGCTTAATGACCAGCTGGGTGGGCATGGCTAGGCGGTCATGTGACTGGGTGGGCGTGGCCAACTTGCCTGCCCGCCTGGGCTCCTTAGGGCCCCACAGGAAGCAATTATTGGAGCCCTAGCAGCCACTACGAGAAAGAGTTCGCAAAACAGCTCAGTTCAAATTGCATCTGGCTTAGAAGGAGGCTCAGCAGAAGCACCTCACTGAGGACTAGGAACATAGGCTTTCCAAGCAGAGGGAAGACCTGAGGGAGTGCAAGGTCAGGTAGTGGCGCCTGGAGGCTCAGCGGGCTGAGATGGTCAGCCAGTTCCAGGCCATGAGGCAGTCCATCTGAAACAAGGTCCTACAGCTCTTTGCTACCAGCAGCACTTCCTTCCAGCCTTCGCCCAAAGCCCCACACCAGGAGGCCCAAGCAGACCCCAAGTCGGAATTTCTGTCCACCTCCGACCCGCACAAAAAGACCTTGAAGGGGGAGACGCTCTGCAGTAACAAAAATGTTCATTGCACGTATCCGGCCCAAGGGCCTTAGTTTGAGGACCCCTGATTGAGTGCAATATTAAAAATGCAAATAATTTTTCTGTGGACCACCAAAACTTTCTCACGGACTACCAGTGGTCCACGAACCACCAGTTGGTGACCGTTTTTTTTTTTTAATTTACATTTATATCCCGCCCTTCTCCGAAGACTCAGGGCGGCTTAAGTGTGTAAGGCAATAGTCTCATTCTATTTGTATATTTACAAAGTCAACTTATTGCCCCCCCAACAATCTGGGTCCTCATTTTACCTACCTTATAAAGGATGGAAGGCTGAGTCAACCTTGGACCTGGTGGGACTAGAACCTGCAGTAATTGCAGGCAGCTGTGTTCTAATAACAGGCTTCTTACCAGCCTGAGCTATCACGGCCCATATCACCATTGCTTTAAAAGATCTACCAAAGGTGTTTTTTTTTCAGGAGGGCAACTGGGCGTTCCTGTTTTTTCTTTTGAAGACGTTTCACTTCTCATCCAAGAAGCTTCTTCAGCTCTGACTGGATGGTGGAAGGATTTATGGTCATTTGCATCCTTTTAGAGAGTCATTGAGGCCACTTGGAGGTTTATCTGTGTCCTCAGGGTCTCCTGAGTGGTGCAAATGGTTCCTGTAGTCTGCCATTTTTTCCTCTGGAAATCCATTCCTACTCCCGCCCCATTCCAAGGGTGTTCATCCCAAATTGTATAGCTAAAAGTCTATACGCTGGGGATTCATTGCAAACACGTGTCTTCTCCACCATAGTGATGTTAATATAACAATTGTGGCAAACCCTTTGCAGTGCTTAGCCATTTCCGTTTTAGCGTTGAACCTACAGCGGGCCGCACCTTTTAGGGATTGCAACTACCCTATAGTCGGACCATGTATAATTGACGCTGGATTTTATTATAGATTTTAGTTGTTATTTATTATTTTATGCTAGAATTGTGTGTGTGTGTGTGTATGTGTGTATATATATAATAATAATAATATCAGAGTTGGAAGGGACCTTGGAGGTCTTCTAGTCCAACCCCCTGCCCAGGCAGGAAACCCTACACCATATTTTGGACAAATGGCTATCCAACATTTTCTTAAAAATTTCCAGTGTTGGAGCATTTACAACTTCTGCAGGCAAGTTGTTCCACTGATTAATTGTTCTAACTGTCAGGAAATTTCTCCTTAGTTCTAGGTTGCTTCTCTCCTTGATTAGTTTCCACCCATTGCTTCTTGTCCTGCCCTTGGGTGCTTTGGAGAATAGTTTGATTCCCTCTTCTTTGTGGCAACCCCTGAGATATTGGATCACTGCTATCATGTCTCCCCTAGTCCTTCTTTTCATTAAACTAGGCATACCGAGTTCCTGCAACCGTTCTTCATATGTTTTAGCCTCCAGTCCCCTAATCATCTTCGTCGCTCTTCTCTGCACTCTTTCTAGAGTCTAGAATATAGTATATATATATACTGACTGCTTATATTTGTTCTGGTCTAAGACTGTAATAAATTGTTATTGTTGAAATGTCTATGGAGACTTTTCTTCAAAGAAAAAACAAGAGAAGACCAGTTACCCCCTGAAAAAGCACTTTTGGGACAACCATGACCTGGATGGCTGAGAATCTCCATAGACTTATAAAAGGTAGTGTAGTGACTCTTAGACAAGTTAAAAGTGCTAACTAGCATTTAGGTGTAACTCCGTTCTCAATATACACATTAAACCCAACCTGAAATGGATTCATTGGCTCTCTCATCCTGGAGACCCTCAACTCTCCTGTGAGATGGAGCCATCCGTTCCAGTCCCAGTTTGATGGTGGCGTGTCTCTGTCTTGCTGAATTCTCACCCGTCGAGTATTTTTCATTCCACGCAGGATCTGAAAGCAAACGAGTCCCGTCTGAAGGACATCAACAAAGTGGCGAACGACTTGGAGTCAGAAGGTCTCATAGCTGAGGAGGTTCAAGCAGTACAACAGCAGGTTGGTTTAGGTTCCTCCGAGTCTCCTGCCCAGTATTTGCAGGTTCTTTTAGCAATGCATGATGAACTTTTGATTTTCTATAGAATGTAGATTCTTTCATCCAGAAATAACTGTTTGTGTCTTCTTTTTTTTAGGAAGTCTATGGAATGATGCCACGGGTAAGCCTCTCTTCATTATTTTTTTTTAAATTTATACAAGTTTTTATTGGTTTTTCAATTTCCCCCCTTCCACACAACCACAATTCATGAACAGAGTATTGACATTTTCTTACCTTATACAATTCAAAATATTCAAGTACATTTTTCTTAGTTACAATTTTAGCCAAGATGTTCCTTTTTTCCCCATAGTTTTTTATTCCTTTCCTAATATTTCTTTGCATATTTTATTGAATCACATCTACTTTCGCCCTTCATTTTCTAATTTCTCTATTTTGTTCATATTCATTCCCTCTCATTCCTTTTTTTTTTTTTTAACTATTTCAATTTTTATACTTGGAGTATTTTCGGGGTTGTCTTTTCTCCATTTCCTTTTCACAGCAATCTCTTCCCTTGCACTCCTCTCCCTCCCTCCTTTCTTCATACCTACTTTCTTCCTCTCTTCTCCTCCTTTTCTACTTCCCTTCCCCTTCTCCTCCTCCACCCTGCTTCCTCTCTATCTAACCTTCTCTGCTACACTTAGTTCCCTTGCCTTACCTCCTCTCCTCTTCCCTTCCTTCTTTCTCTCTCCCTCTCTCTCCCTTCCAACTCTCTCCTTCCTCTTATCTCTCTCCATTGCTGTATCTATTTTCAATATCTCTAATGTCCAGACGTCCCCAATTCTCTCATTTATTACACATATTTTTGAAACCTCCTCTCCTATATTTTAAACCTTAACATTGTCTTCATCTTATTCCATTTACATCATATAGTCAATTAGTACAACTTTCCACCTCTTAACATTTCTATTCAAAATTCAATACTTATTATTTTTTTTCCAACAATGTACATCATTTACTAACATTTCAATCTTATTCCCTTTTACATCTTAAATTCCAGTCCTCTTCATTTATAAACCATACCTTTCCAAATTACCTCTGCTGGATTTTCCATTCTTTTATAAATTTAAAATTTATATCTTAATCATCAGCTTTAATTTTTTCCATTCCATACATTATCCAACACAAAGAAAAAAGAAAAAAAGGAAGCAAGTCTATCTCTACTTTAATTTCTTTTCTTTTATTAAATTTTCTCCTACTTCTAACCGTTTTCTTTCAGTCTCTCCCAGATCCCATCTCTTAATATTTTTCTCCCTTTCTTATTTCCTCTTTTCCACTTTCCTCTAACTTTAACTCTTTTGATGTCCCCCCTCAATTTTTCTCTTATTTTCTCTTCTTCTCTTTAATCTTTCACTGCTAATCCCAGTGTAATCATCTGGGTTTTTTTTCTGTTTTTCCCCCCACTTTTTTAGTTTTCCTTCTCAATTTTTTCTTTTTCACTCCCCCCCCTTTTTTAAAAGATTCCTTTCCCTCTCTTCATTTTCATTTTTTCACTATCAGTCCCAATATGATCAATTTGTATTATCCTCAGGGTAAGCCTCTCTTCAAACATGGCTTTTGAAAGGGGGGAAATTGGGATGTGGAAAAACAATAAGGGAGAGAAAAATAGAGATTGATCTGAAGCGTCCTTCCCCCTTAACATCTCTCCAACTTATCTGTATACAATAGTGGCCTAAATTGTGGAAACCTTTTGGGAAAAGTCTATTTTTGAAGTTTGATGGCTAATAACACCACTTTGGGGAGAAATTTCAAGATAATCCTATTCCACTGCTGGAATGGCCTGGGAATAGCCATTTTCAATCTATGGAGCCGACTAAAGAAACCTGTTACTCAGAAGCGACCCAGCAATAAAACTCAGTTAATAGAAACCATCGTTCAATCTTGGTTTCCCATTAGAACAGCTGCAGAACTAAAAGACTTGGTTCACTCCATGGGAAGACATTGTAAGGCCGTAATTCATGCTGAAGATTTCCCAACTAAGTATTCACTGACATGGGGATCACTTTTGTATCTCTCGTTTCTTCTCCATGTTTCACTTTTCTTCTTTATACTGTAACTGCTATTCTAACAGCAAATCCTTCCCAAAAGGATTTATTTCATTGTATTCTTGATTAAATTATCTTTCCATTGATACATAATTTTATGAATAGCATTCCCCCCCAAAAAAGTGGTGTTATTAGCTAGTTTTAGAAAATGCACTTTTCAAAAAAGGTTTCCACAATTTTGGCCACTACTGTACCCTGTCTTACTTGTTCAAGATTCCCAAAGAAAAACATAATCTCACTTAACGTTTATTTGAAAAATCCCTGGGAACCAGCCTCGGTTTAAGTCCCTAAGGAGAAACAGTGAGGATTTTTTTCATGCATAAATCTAGATACCGGAAAAAAAATAACTTGGGGGGGGAAAGTTTATGGTTTCTGCTAGCAAGCTCTGAAGTTCTTTCTCCTCCCCCCCCCCCCGATAATTCTTTTCAAACAGGATGAAGCAGATTCCAAGACCGCCTCTCCTTGGAAGGTAAATTTCTTTTCAAAATAACGGGGCCTGGAAAGGGAACATGTCTTTAGTTACTGTTTTTGTGCAGTCATTTAATGGGACAGGTTTTTTTTAGTAATTCTTGTTTTCAATTCTCGTTCTGTCTCCAGTCTGCACGAATGATGGTACACTCAGTAGCAACATTCAACTCCATCAAGGTAAGGATGTCCCCTCCGTCCCTGAACGGAAACAGTTTTAAAAAAACCTTCGACCTTTCAAATTCCATCCACTTTAAAAAAAACTTATACAGGTAGTCCTGGGCTTACGACCACAACGGAGCCCAAAACTTCCATCATTAAGCAAGACATTTTGTTAAATGGGTTTTTGCCTCATTTCATGACGTTTCATGCCACGTTTGTTAAGTGAATCACCGCAGTTGATAAAGTTAGTAACCCGGTTTGTTAAGCGAATCTGGCTTTTCCCCCTTGACTTTGCTTGTCAGAAGGTCACAAAAGGGGATCAGGTGACCTTGGGACACAGCAATGGTCATAAGTATGAATCAATTGCCAAGCCACTGAATTTTGATCCCATGATGACGGGCGCGCTACAAAGGTTGCAACTATGAAAAATAGTCATAAGTCACTTTTTTCAATGCTGAAACTTTTTTCAATTTTGAACTGTCCCTAAATCGGGGTGTCCAAACCTGGCGACTTTAAAACTTGTGGACTTCAACTCCCAGAATTCCTCAGCCAGCTTTGCTTAAAGTCTTAAAGTCGCCAGGTTTGGACACTCCTGCCCTAAATGAACTGCTGTAAATCGAGATCTGTCTGTAGCAAGTTCCTGGTTTTAAAAACACATCCAATAATTTAGAAGCGATGTGAATAGAGAAATGCCCGTCTTTGATGTAACAATTAGATGATGATGATTATTGCCGTTTTACTTCATCAGCGGCCAGTACTCTTTAATTTACAATTGGAAAGGACGCAGTTGCACAATAATTGCATATTTCTTTCTGGGCATGTTTTTTTCCTGTGGATTGAGCCATCATTTTGGCAGTGGTTTTTGCTCTCCAAGCTTGTTTCAATTTGGTCTCTGGACGTTTCGTTACCAGACTGGGTAACATCAGCAGCATTCTCCTATTCTCCTTAGCATGTAAAATGTCTTGTGTTAAGAAGACACTTAATTAAACCTTCATTCCTTCAAAGGACATGGCTGCATGTCTTGGGCTGATAATACCCTCTTCTTTATTTCCTTGGCGTTCTCCAGGAGCTGAACGAGCGCTGGCGATCTCTGCAACAGCTGGCTGAAGAGAGGAGCCAGCTGTTGGGAAGCGCCCATGAGGTCCAGCGGTTCCACAGGTGAGAGAGCTGCTGCTGTTTTTCTGACCCAGCCTTAGCAGAAACAAGAAACAGGCTCCTCGCCAGTAAAAAAACAAGTCTCTTTATTTACCTCTGGTGAATTAATTGCATTCACCCACCAAAAAGTCCAGGCAAGTGTTCTGCAAGGAATTAACTGTGGCAGCAGACCGTATCAGTTGAATACGATAATTGCAAGGCTCTGAGCTCCCAGCCGAAAGGTTGTAAATGAAGTTTTGACAAGCAGTCTTTGTGACACGAAACACAATGAGCAAGATCTTCAGAAATACGAACGGTTGTCTCCTACGACCACCACTCCCTTTTCCTTCTATTTATTCCCCAGCCAGGGAGGGGCTATTCAGCGTCCCCGTGTGCTTTGCTTCCCAAGTTATCCTCCGTTGTTCTCTTCTCCTAACAACTCTGTGCATACGTGCATCTGGAACAGGCCCCAGCTGTTCTTCCTCCTCACTCACAGCAGCCTCCACAGGCAGCTGCATCTCCAGTGGCTGGGAAATGTTGGACAGCCCTGGCTCTTTCTCTGTGTCCGATGCAGAGCATCCATCAGAGCCTTCCAGAACTGGCCCAACCACCTCATCGTCCCGACTCTGCCGCCAGCTCCACTGGCAGCTGGCGCGCCACAGCAGCTGTTATCCTGCATCCCCCTCATAACTGGATCTGTTAGGCTGCTGCCCAGTCAGAATTGAAAGACCACGATTGTTCCCGTTGAGTTTTGGGCTGGTTGGAGGGAAGGATTTTTGCCTTTGATGTTCGTGCGTGTAGGTTGGCTATCCAGTCACCTGCCAAAAGGGCTGGGCAACGTCGGAGCTCTTACTCATATTATTGTGGCCTTCCAGAGATGCTGACGAGACCAAGGAATGGATTGAAGAAAAGAATCAGGCGCTCAACACCGACAATTACGGGCATGACCTGGCGAGTGTGCAGGCCCTTCAACGCAAGCATGAGGGCTTTGAGAGAGACTTGGCAGCCCTTGGGGACAAGGTAAGAGAGGAGCGTGGAATAGAACATGGAATGGAATGGAGTAAAAAATGGAATGGAATGAAATAGAAAATGGAGTGGAATAAGAACACAAACGGGAACAGGAATTGGAATAGAATAGAATAGGAATTAGAATAGAATAAGAAATGGGATTGGAATGGAATGGAATAGAAATAATAGAAATAGAGCTGGAATGGACCTTAGAGGTCTTCTAGTCCAGCCCCCTGCTCAAGCAGGAGAACCTATACTATTTCAGATAAATGGCTGTCTAGTTTCTTCTTAAAAACCTCCAGTGATGGAGAGCCCACAACTTCTTGTGATAAGCTGTTCCACTGGTTAATTATCCTCACTGTTAAGAAGTTTCTCCTTAATTCCAGGTTGCTTCTCTCCTTGATTAGTTTCCATCCGTTGTTTCTTGTCCTGCCCTTTGGTGCTTTGGATAATAATTTGACCCCCACTTCTTTGTGGCAGCCCCTCAAATACCAGAATACTGCTACCATGTCACCCCTAATTCTTCTTTTCTTTAGATTAGCCAAACTCCCAAAGTAGAAAAAGTCTCTCTTTTTTTTAGGGCCAAAAATATTCCATCCTTCCTGATCTTCTCCTCCTCTCTCTCTCTCTCTCTCTCTCTCTCTCTCTGCTTCAGGTCAACTCTCTGGGAGAAACAGCGGAGCGGCTGATCCAGTCCCACCCCGAATCATCAGAAGATCTCCAGGAAAAATGCACTGAACTGAACCAGGCTTGGAACAGTCTTGGGAAACGGGCCAACCAGCGCAAAGAGAAGCTGGGCGAATCCCACGACTTGCAGCGCTTCCTCAGCGACTTCAGGTGGGATTAAGTTTGGGAGCAAAGGCTCAGGATCACCTCCCCCAGAAACCTGCCTGTGTAACCCGGTTGCTTGCTACCTTCTGTTTGTCCAGGGATCTCATGTCTTGGATCAATGGGATTCGAGGCCTCGTGTCCTCCGATGAGCTGGCCAAGGACGTGACAGGAGCAGAAGCCTTACTGGAGAGACACCAAGTACGTGAAGGTTCCCTGCAGGGTGAAGACCCCAGACCCACTTTTAAACCTGTGCTAGGATAGCTGAGGCTCGTTTTCTGCATCTTTTGGGATGACCCTCAGATTAGTCTCCTGTTTTTCTTTACTTGTTATGCCATTCTTTCGCCAAGGGAGCCACCAGATCCCTCCCCAGTCCTAGGAGATTGGCCTGAAACTGCCCATTGCTGATGGGGAGAAATGTGGTCAGGATTTTGGCCTTTCTTAAGGGGTCTTTGGGAATCAGCATCAAAAACAAATGTGTCTCACCATTCCCTAAATGCTGTGGTTTCTATGGCTGCAGATGGGTCTCTTTGGAGGACTCTAGAAAAGTCAGGGATTTGTCCTCCCAAGTCCTCAGGGCTCGTCCCCTAAGTCCCTTAGGGGGCCCTGCCTGCCCCCCGCTGACCTTCCTGTGAAGATCTTCCCCGCCCGAGCCCTTGCATCTCCCTCCCCTTTCAGGAACACCGCACCGAAATCGACGCCAGAGCTGGCACCTTCCAGGCGTTCGAGCAGTTTGGACAGCAGCTTCTGGCCCGTGGCCACTACGCCAGCCCTGAGATCAAGGAGAAGCTGGACATCCTCGACCAGGAACGGGCGGACTTGGAAAAAGCCTGGGTCCAACGCCGAATGATGTTGGACCAGTGTCTGGAATTGCAGGTATGCCCATGTGGTGGGAAATCCAACCCTTTCCCCTTTAGTGGCAGAGGTTAGTTTCAGGAATGTAGCCTCCGCTGTGTCCCAGAGGTGCTTTTCAAAAAGCAACTGGATTTTTTAAAAAATTCTTTTTATCCACAAAGTTTCCCATGTAAACACACACACACACACACACACACACACACACACACACAGAGAGAACCAATAAAATTCTAAACACAATTTAAAATGAGAGTAGGGTAAAATAATAATAGTGATAGGATAAAACACAGTCATTTCATACAAAAATATGTAAAGCAGAATTCAAATGACATAAAATTATATTTCTGTATCTCCCCTGCAATCTACCCCAATCAGCTCAACCTACGCCGATCTCAGTCGGACCATTTTAGTCAGAAATTGGGCTGTATTAAATGGTTTTTTTTTCCAGATTCCACATGTGAGGTATGTTGTTTTAATATGGGCCTCCCACTGGGCCATACGTTTAATATGTGGATCGAGGTACTTATCTCTCGCCGTTCGAATCTTGCTCAGGCAAACGTCTCCCTGAGACGTTTTGGCAGTTGTGACTTTAAATAATTGTCCATCTGGAAGGTGCGTTTATATTTGCTCATCCTTTTCAGGCGACCAGTCTTAACGAAGTGTGGCTATGTCGTTTTGAGCTTCTGTATCGATGATTCTTTGGGCAACTCTAGTTTGCCTCCTCGTGGTGCACCCTGGATAGCAAGGAAGTGTGAACCAAACGACTAGCAGTAACGACTAGCAACAATTGGCAGCCAGACTGCATTGAAGAATTGGTAGTTGGCAGTCAGACATCTTTGTAGAACTCATGGCTCTCTAAATACATGGCAATGGATAAACAAAACGGGCCTAGTCAGGCCCAAAGGACAACAAAGGAGCTCACACCAGCCCAATGTTTGATTTTTTTTCAACACAGACCACCCTATCCTTGAATGGCTGGGTGGATTGGACATTCACATTTGAACTACTGTATTTTTCAGAATATAAGACGCACCTTCCCCTCCCGCAAAAAGAGGGTGAAAATCTAGGCGCATTTTATACTTCGAATGTAGCCCTGCCCAGCCTCTCAAATGGAGGTTTCAGAGGCTGAAAAAAGTCTCTGAAATAGTACTTCAGGAAAAAAAAAAGCTTTTGAAACAGAGGCTTTCAGAGGCCGAAAAAAAAAGTTTTTTCTGAAAGTTCCAGAGGCTGGAAAAAAAAGCAAGGCACAGCGCTCACAACCAAGGAACTTGTTGCTAAAATTCACCTCTGGGAACAGCTGATTGGGGGTATTCCGGAGGCCGATCCACCCGTCAATCAGCTTTTTTCTTATTTTCCTCCCCAAAGACTAAGGGGCGTCTTATACTCCGAAAAATATGGTACTGTAAGTCCATGTATTTGCCATACACTAAATAAAATAAATAAATCTGGGCAACTTTTTTTTTTGTTCCCCTGTTACACAGGGGGGCAGGGAGACCATAGCTCCGTGATGGTGAACCTATGGCATGCGTGCCAGAAGTGGCACACAGAGCCATCCCTCTGGGCATGTGAGCCATCGCCCGTTGCTCTTGCAGGTTCTGGCGTGCCAGCCAGCTTGTCTTCATGCTCGCGGGAGCACCGAAACCGGAAGAGCAGCCGGCCGGAGCGCATGCACACACTGAGAAGATGATCTTCCACTTTTTGGCACACACACGCGCACCGGCCAGCTGGTCTTCGTCCACACGCCAGTGTTGTGTCTTGCCTGCTCTCACCGCAGCCAGGGCCTTCTTATCTGCTTCCGAACGCTGAGGAATGTCCTCATATGCCTCCCGGCCCCAGCCCTGGCTCCATGCCCAGACAGGCTGAGGAGGAGGAAGCACCTCCCGGCCCCAGCCCTGGCTCCATGCCCAGACAGGCTGAGGAGGAGGAAGCACCTCCCGGCCCCAGCCCTGGGTCCATGCCCAGGCAAACGGAGCAACTATACCCCTCCCGCTCCCCCACAGCATGTGAGCCTGAGGGAGGTCAATTACCAACAGCTGCCGACTGGAGTGACCCTCGCTTCAGAAGAATTGATAGGTGGAGGCAACAGAAGGAAGGGAAGGGCAGGCCTGGATAAGTGCTGAGTCATGGAGCCACACCCCATGGCCTATATAAAGGATCTGCTTTCTGGCAGTCTCTGAGTCAGGCAAAGTCTAAACATATCTTGCTGAAGTCACTTTCTGGTCTCCTGCCTGCCCTGAGGACTTTGCTAGGACTTTGGCAGAGCTGCAGAGGCAAGCCTGATTCGGATTTCCCTGACCCGGCCGTCAGCGGAGGAGTGGGACACGACAGCCAGAAACTGGAGAGCTGCTCTTCCAGTTTCCGGCACGCGTGCGTGCATTCCCGTTTCGGCACTCAGTGCCGCAAAGGTTCGCCAACACTGCCGTAGCTCTTTATAAAATTTGTCAATTTAGTGATCCAGAGGGTGTGTGATTGCAATTTTATCTGCTCTAGTAGACATAGTTTAGGGAGCCTATCAGTTCTGAAGCTTCTGGAATGAGAAGCGAACCGTTTTCCAAGAATAAACAAGCCCGCCTGCCTTTTGAAAAACACCTTTGGGGGCCATCATGACCTGGGCGATTGAGAATCTCCTTAGACGTTTAACTCCCACCTTGTTTCTGGCATGAGAGGAGAAGATTGGCCACAACACAGGATTGACACGTCACCTGGGGCTAAAGTGGGTACACGTCACTCACCTTTAACTGACATATTTGTTTTTCCTTTCGCTTTAGCTTTTCCACAGGGACTGTGAGCAAGCGGAGAACTGGATGGCCGCACGGGAAGCCTTTTTGAATACCGAAGATAAGGGGGACTCCCTGGACAGCGTGGAGGCCCTGATCAAGAAGCACGAAGACTTCGACAAGGCCATCAATGTCCAGGTGGGATGGCTTTTGAAGCCCTAACAAACACAGAAATAATTACAAGCAGTTTGTCAGGGTTTTCAGTACTGTTTTTATTAGTTTATCTTCTTATATATATATTAAAAAAAAGGCTGTATGTATGTATATTCCAGCATAACTCTGGAATGCCTCGAGCAATTTTAACCAAACTTGGTACACAGTTGACTTATCCTCTGGAAACAAATACTAGGAGGTGGGGTAAAGACACCCCTGGTGTGTGTGTGTGTCTGTGTTCCAGCATTACTCTGGAATGCCTGGGCTGTTAAGGAGAGCGAGTGCGGCGTCCTAAAGCGGCAGTTGTTTTTTATGTCAGTTCCTTCACAACTTCCTCTGGAAAGCCAACCGTGACATTCCTCTGGGGAAGCACCTGATGTTCCCTTCTCTTGGCAGAAGTCGCCCACTGGTGGATTTGGGGCAAAGGGTGCAAGGATCATACACAGGGCGGGAAAGAGGAGCGAATGGGAGGGGGAAGGGAGAGGGTAGGGATGATGGGCATGGGAGTAGGGGGAAGAAAGGTCCCTCTCAATGGCGCCTCTCAGTGGCTCCCTGGTGTGTGTGGGTGTATGTATGTTCCAGCATAACTCTGGAACGCCTTGAGCAATTTCAACCAAACTTGGTACACAGTGGTACACTATCTGGAAACAAATACTGTGGGAGTAAGACACCCCTAGCAGTGTGTGTGTATGTTTCAGCATAACTGGAACGCCTCAAGCAATTTTGGGATTGGGATAAAGAAATACCTGGGCAACTCCGGGTTATCAGCTAGTAATATATATATTTTCTTCTATAACAACCAGCTTATCGAATCAGCAAAACCCAAAATCATCTGATTTTTCCCCCCCCACCTCAAGCAGAAAGCCAAGAAGCGGTTTCCAAATAGCAACAACATTAGTTGGCTTCTTTTCTTTAATCAAAGCGGACCATTTAGCCATCTCTGCTAACTAATTAGAACCAATTTTTCACTCCTGGAACGGTGGGCTGCTATAGCTTTTGGCCCAGGCAGGGTGAGAACGACAGCGATTCCTTTTCAGAATAGAATAGAATAGAATTCTTCTATTGGCCAAGTGTGATTGGACACACCAAGAATTTGTGTGCAATCTGTTTTTTTTTTGTCGGTCACCGCACAAACTTCCTTCCGGCTTCGCTGCAAAGGTACCCCGTCCCGGTGCAGACATTCTTCCAACGTTTCCTTTTAATTGTATTTAGGAGGAAAAAATTGCCGCCCTCCAGTCCTTTGCTGACCAGTTGATTGCCGCCGATCATTACTCCAAAGGAGTCATTGCCACCAGACGCCACGAGGTGCTGGACAGGTGAGTGGCTCCTGGGCCTGGGTGGTTCCCTTGGCCTCTTTGGTTTGTTGCAAGTTGTCCTTGATGTAAACAATGGTGCTTCGGTTTTTTGGGGGGGGGGGTTGTAAAAAGTTTTTTTATTTTTCAATGACAACAATAAACATTCCATCTTTCCTTATTACAGTGCAGTCTGGGTACAAATATCTCTGTGCGACATCGTTCCTCATTTGCTACATCTTTCACATTCACGTTAACATTATTTCCCTAAACTTAATATTATGATACATTAAACAATTAAACATTGTAAAACTCCATTTTCTTCTTAACATCTTCTAGTAGTAATACCATATTAACATTAAACATCATCATTCGCATCAGAAATATACTAACAATTTTCATCTTATTTATATCTCTATATATTTTAATATATTCATATATTAAATTAAATTTAATATATTTTTATGAATTTTATTAATTTTTATTAATTTAATTTAATACATTTTCTACTTATTCTTTGGTCTTCTTCATTTCCAAACTCCTTTTATATTCTCCAACCAGTGATAAAATATTTCCCATATCATATAATACTCAGTTTGCTCTCTCTCCTTAATTGCTAATGTTAATCTGTAACAGCGTTCCGTGCACCTTTGGTGTTGAGTCATGCCGGCCACATGACCACGGAGACGTCTTCGGACAGCGCTGGCTCTTCGGCTTTGAAACGGAGATGAGCACCACCTCCTAGAGTCGGCAACGACTAGCACATATGTGCAAGGAAAACCTTTACCTTTAATCTGTTCATTTCTGCACATTCTCAATATTTTCCTTATCGCCTTCTCATCAATGGGAATCTCTCCACTTTTCCAGTGTTGTGCAAATACAATTCTAGCTGCGGTTAATACATGAATAATTAAATATACATTCTCTTTACTATAAATTTCAGGTAGAATTCCTAGCAGAAATATTTCTGGTTTCAACTCAATACGTTGTATCATCTCTTCCAACAATGTCTGAATTTTTGTCCAATACTTCTTTGCTTCTCCACATGTCCACCACTTATGATAGTATGATCATCTAGGTCAGGGGTCTGCAAACTTGGCTCTTTTAAAACTTGTGGACTTCAACTCCCAGGAAGTCCATAAGTCTTAAAAGAGCCAAGTTTCCAGACCCCTGATCTAGGTATTTGTTGGCACCTCCTACGTTTAGCCGATTATCTTTATGCTTCGGTTTTGTAGGTGGCGTCGGCTGAAAGCTCAGATGATCGAAAAGAGGTCTAAGCTGGGAGAATCCCAAACCCTGCAGCAGTTCAGCCGAGACGTGGACGAAATAGAGGCCTGGATCAGTGAGAAGCTGCAGACAGCAAGCGACGAATCCTACAAAGATCCCACCAATATTCAGGTGAGCCCTGGTTGGGACCCCAAAGAAGGAAGGCAGGTGGGTTGTGGCCGGCCAGGAAAGATCCTCAAACCTGACTTACGAGGTAAACAGGAGCGGTACAGTATAGTCCTTGACTTAGAACAGTTCATTTAGTGACTGTTCGAAGTTACAGCAGCACTGGGGAAAGTGACTTTACGACCGTTTTTCACAGCTATGTCCATTGCAGCATCCCCCATTGGATGGTTACGTGCTGAAAAATTCGAACGCTTGGCCACTGACTCACTTTTATGACGGGCTCACCCTGTAATCCCCGTTTTCAATCTTCTGACAGAAGCCCGAGTCACTTAACAACTGCGTCCCTAATTTAACACCTGCAGCGATTCGCTTAACTGCAGTGGTGAGGAAAGTTGTAACATGGGGGCAAAACTCACCGGACAAATGTCTCGCCTTAACGGCACACGTTTTGAGCTCAGTTTGCGGTCGTAAGTTGAGGACTACAGGTCATCTTTAGGACAGGTTGTAAGTCTCTTTTTCAGCACCGTTGTAACTTTGAACGGTCACTAAACGAATGTTTGTAAATTGAGGACTACCTGTATACTGAATTAATGTGAAAAATTTAAGAATAGCAAAACTTTCCTTACATTGGAAGTCCTAAAATATTCAGTATTGGGAATACTGAATTGGATTCTATTAAACATTACCTGATGGCTCATCCTTGTCAGCCCTGTTGGGACTACATCTCCCAGAATTCACCATCAACTTCAACCCCTCCCTCCTGCACTTCTCATCCAGGAATCAGCCTTCCCGATAGCTGATCATTTCCCTTGTGTTTTCTGGAAGGGGGGCGGGGGGATTGTGTGACCTTTTCTTTCCAAACCACTTTTTCCAAACACTGAAACCCAAAATGCTACCAAGTGTGGTTTCCCTGGGACCAACTCAAGAGTCCTGCTATCCAGTTTTCCAGGCCCTTCCCCTCTCCTGCAAAAGAATACTTTCCATTTTGTCCCCAAAATGCTTTTTTTCTCTTCCCCCCCCCCTCCCCTAAGAGGCAATTGGACTTTCTGGTTTTTCTTCGAAGACGTTCCAGAGCTGAAGAAGCTTCTTGGATGAGAAGCGAAACATCTTCAAAAAAAACCCCAAATGTTGTGACCCAGACCCAAGTAGGTAGTAATAAATTTAGTCCATGGAAAAACAAACTTTATTTGAACAGCTGGGAATTACGTCATTCCCAGCGTAATTCAACTCAAAGTAAAACAAATGCCTCCCAACACAAATTCCTCAGTTATCTCACAAATCTTAGTCCAATTAGGCAAACTGCCAAAGGCCCTTCCTGGCAAACTTCCAGAAGCCACAAAAACAACGACGTAGACGAAGCAGAGGACGCAGCAGAAGACGCAGCTACAACGTTGTTTTCCAGCAAAGCTGGTGCTGGTCTGTTTTAAGCCTTATGGGAGGGGCCAATCATCTCTTGGCCTTACTCCTGAGTCGTCCTCCCTCCTTGAGCTGCTCTTGCCTTCTGGCAGCTCTTCTCATGCGTGCATTAGGAACAGGTTTCTCCTGTTTCTCTGCCTCACTACTATCAGTCTCTGGAGGCTCTGGAGTCCGCACCTCACTCCCCGATGGCCCTGGCCTCACCTCAGCCTCATCGCTGTCCGACTCCGTTGCCAGCTCCGCAGGCTGCTGACGGATCACAACACCAAACACCCACAAAGTCCAGTTGCCTCTTGAAAAAGCACCTTTCGGACAACCATGACCTGGAGGACTGAGAACCTCCCTAGACCCATAATGGCAAACATATGGCATGTGTGCTGGAAGTGGCACGCAAAGCCATCTCTGTGGGCATGCAAGCTGTCACACGTTGCTCTTCCAGGTTCCAGTGCGCCGGCCAGCTGGTTTTCACGCATGCGAGAGCGCCGGAAACTGGAAGAAGAGGCACCCGGTGCGCATGCACATAAGCATGCTGGGAAAATGACCTTCTGGTTTTCTGCGCACACATGCGCACCGGCCAGCTGGTCTTCGCACGTGAAGCTTGCCAGAAACAGGAAGACAAGGTGGCCAAAGCACGTACCGGAAACCGGAAGTTCACCTTCCTGGCGGCGCGCATGAGCACCAGGTGGCTGCTCTTCCGGCACGCACACGCGCGTGCCCCATTTTGGCACTGGGTGCCGAAAAGGTTCACAACACTGCCCTAAACATTTGCCTTTTGCCAATCCTCATAGCTGCCTACAGGCAGGTCTGCACTCAAAAATTAAACCTGCTTTTTTTTTTTAAATTAAAAAAAAAAGTCATCTTAACGAGTCAACATTTAAAATTGACCTTCCTGTGGTCAGCAGAGATGGGACTGATCTGTTCTTCTCTCTCTCCCCTCCGTCTGTTTTTTATAGCTTTCCAAACTCCTGGTAAGTTCAAAAGAGCCCGGCTTGATTTGGCTTCATTTGTGTTGAAGTCTTAACGTTTCATCCCCTCATCTGCTCGTTCGTTCTTCCGTTGTTGTTGTTGTTGTTGCTGCTGCTGTCGTCGTTTTTTTTAACCACTCACTCGGTGATTGCTTTTTTTTTTTTTTTTTTGGTCGTCGTCGTCGTTTCCCTGCCTTGACATGGACTTGTCTTGTCTTTTTGGTTCTTGTTAAGTGCCTCTTCCCCATTAACCTGTTCACTTCGCAGCATGAATTGCTTTAATTTGTTGGTGACCTGCCTGCATCCCCTTATATATATATATTTGGGGATATATATATGTATATATATATATTCTACCCAAGAGGAAGGAAGTTGAATCTTCTCATGTCTCTGTCTTTCAAAGTCTTCTGTCTGGGCCAGGGGTCGGCAACCTTAAACACTCAAAGAGCCACAAAGGTCCTAACCGGAAGCCCCCGTTCAATTCTGGAGCCGACCGGAAATCCGGTTCCCCCACCATAGAGTCTCCTCCTAGCATGGCGTCCTTTTTCCTCTACCTGTCCTAACCGAAAGCCTTATCAACTGTGGAGCCGACAAGCAACAGGGAGCCACAGCAGAGGGATGAAAGAGCCACATGCGGCTCCAGAGCCGCAGGTTGTCGACCCCTGGTCTGGGCTGTCCTTAGCCTGCCGTCTTCCCTCCCCGCCCTAGAAATGTCGGACTGGACTCCTGCTGTGCTCCCCAACTGGCATGGCCATCAGCCTTCCGAAGGGCAGAAGGCTGGGGAAGCTGAAGCCAGCCCATTGCCGTTGTGTCCCTGGATGGGGTCTTCCTTCCCTTTGCAAACATGGCCGGAACTGGTGCATTAAAGTTGAGAGAAAGTGACCCAATAGCCACACTGGGGAGGAGGAGAGGGATCCACAGGGAAATGGCGTCCCTTCTTTAATGATCAACAGCGAGGTCTAAAAAAAAATTAAAAATCACGTCCCTCCTGGTCTTGTTCAGTGGAAGTGGGGGGGGAGCTAACATCTGGCCAGATGCCTGCACTCATAATAGCTGGGTTCACACACAACTCTAAACCAGCGGTAGCCAACCATTGCAGTTGCGGTCTGAATGGGGTGGGGGAGGAAGCAGGGGTGGTGACAAGGTTCCAGAAAAACTGCTGGGGGTTTGCAGGGGTTCGGGAGAACCTCTAGCTAAGATTCTGTGCAGTTCAGAGAACCCCCAAATCCCACTCCTGGCTGCCCCCCCTGCCCCTCCCCTCCTAGGAGTCCCCATGCAACCTGTTTTGGACGCAGGTAAGTGCAGGGCACACATAGAGGCTCGGGGAGGGCAAAAAACGGGCCTAACGGAAATTTGGGAAGGCTGGAAACGGGCCTGTTTCTGGCCTCTAGAACCTGGGGAGGCTGCTTTTCGCCCTCCTGGAGGCTCAAGAAAAGTCTCCGGAGCCCGGGGAGGACAAAAAGCCCCCCCCCATGGTGCAGGCCAAGTAGGCCACACCCACCATGGCCACGCCCACCCGTGCAGAGAACTACTTGCTAAAATTTTTTGAAACCCATCCCTGGATGGAAAGCCTTGAAACAGCATGAGATTGTTCCCCCCCTCCTCTCCAAAGCCTTTCCTCCCTTCGCAAAAGCTTTTGGTGCGGAGAAGAGACGCCTCTGGGGGGGGCACGGTCTCGTGCTGCTCCTTCAGGCTCACCAAGGCTGCCTGGCGCCCCAAAAGCGGATCGGATGTCCTGCACAGGCGACCTCAGTGAGTCCCACTGCTTTACTTCTGGAGCATGGGGAACCAGGCAGCTCTGTGGCGTGGCTGGAAGGGGCGTGAGAGGGGAACCCGGGTTGCGCAAACCGGGAGGCCTGATACTTGCGCGCATAGACGGCGCCACTCGTGCGAGAGAGAAGAGAAACCTTTTGGGGCGCCCATTGGGCCAATGGAGCTGCACACGTGCAATGGCCCATTTCTTGCGTGGCACCGGTTCTGAATTGACCACTGAATTGGGGACCCCTGCTCTAAACCTCAAGTGAACAAAACAGCACAGCTCCGTCCCCATAACAGACCAATTTAGGGCTGGGGGGAAGGCAGTGGCCTTTTTTTCTGTGTGTGAACCTCAAACCACCCAACTTTCTGGACCAGGGGTCTCCAACCTTGGCAACTTTCAGACTTGTGGACTTCAACTCCCAGAATTCCTCAGCCAGCTTTGCTGGCTGAGGAATTCTGGGAGTTTGAAGTCCACAAGTCTGAAAGTTGCCAAGGTTGGAGACCCCTGTTCTGGACTGTGATATGTGAGCCCAGCTCATGACTCTGTGTGTGTGTGTGTGTGTGTATGTGCATTCTTTTTTCGCGCTCTCTCTCTGTCTTTTTCCTTCCTTCCCCTTTCCCGTTTGGTTCTTCTGTGTGGCCGGGGTCCGGAAAGGGTTAGGTGTGGAACGTTGTAATTCTGCACTGCCCAGAAAACCTGGGGTGGGGAGGGGGAGGAGGGCTTTGTCGTTGGATGATGAGATGGGCGGAGGGGAGCCTGTGAGCCGGCAGGTTTGGCAGCATTAAAAGAAAGCCCCGTCACCTTTTGCGATTTTGATTCTGTGCCCTGTTGTGCTACGAAGCGACCCATTTTACCATATGCAACCTCAGCTGTCCTCAGTTTTCATGGCCATCCCTCCCTCTCTTTTTTTTTTTTTTCTTAATGGCACACCGGAACCCTCCTGATGGGTGGCATTATATGTCCCTTCACCCTTGGGAATATCATGAGCTCCAGAGTCCATGTGCCTCAGCCCCTCGCAACCCCAAGAGGTCCAGCAACCCCTTGCGAATGAATTCCCCCCCCCCCTGTTCCTGAGCAGTCAGAAGCCCCGTGACACTTCCTCCTTCAGGGAGATAAACTGGGATTTAAGTTTGGAGTTGCAGCCCTTGGAATTGGCTTAAACAACCACCTTGGTCCTCCCCCATCTCTGAAAACCCTTCAGGAGCCTTTCTCTAGTAGTTTTAACCGTTTGCTGTTCTGCCACCTTCAGAGTAAGCATCAGAAGCACCAGGCCTTCGAAGCCGAGCTTCATGCCAACG